>NC_135485.1:135092354-135392354 GCF_052094955.1 Ictidomys tridecemlineatus | reverse complement strand
AAAAAATCTTGGGTATTTTTGCACAGTCCATACTTGGCGGAGAGCCCCTCCCAAGGGGATTTTTAATTATGGACTCTTTGGGCCCAATGCATACACGAGCGGAACAGATCTGAAAGTAGAAGCCCATTTAGTTCTAGAGATGCAGTTTGTTGAATTTGAAGGCTTGGGCTATGTGCACAGAAGTGGGAATGACCAAATCAGGCTGGGACATGGACTGGATTTGCTGTTGGTGTATCCACCTCGAACCCCTCATTCCCAACATTAAATCCATTTTGACCTTGGACTGCTTCTCAAAGATGGTGAGCCATCACTTTACCTGAAGCAGAGACTTACAACAAGACTTACTATGTCAAGGAACATTTTGTGGCAATAGTTAATCCTGAAACAATCCTTAGTATTCATTAATTTGCTCTTGTGTCAAGAACTGTTGATGCTCTTTGCCCTTTACCAGAAGATTTTCTGAAGTGAGTTGCTTACCATGTGAAGTACTTCAAATTGACATTCCAAAAGACTCTGAAACTCTGATTGTCATGTCATTTCTAGGCCTGGTTGAAACAATTGTCCAGCCCCAACATGATTATGGAGGCAATAAGTGATATCAGAATTAATCTCTCACATTCCAGTTGAACGTTACTGACCCTATGGAGTAATTACAAATATTATCTCCTGAAAATCGGTTTTAACACATTACAATGTTATAGCTGGTTAAGTAAAATGAGGAACACAGATGGTCAGGTGGCCGACTTCACTTTTCTTTCAGTTGAATATGTATTCTGCTCCTTAGCAAAATTGATTCTCCACGAAAACCTGGACCTCTATTCCAGAAGATCAAACCTCAAAATGGAAAGCAAAATTTCAACAAATGGATGAATTTGCATAAGGTAACATAACACCATGTGATAATATGGGCTCAAGAAGACTTTAAATTCCACAGGATTTTACCCCGGACTGTATTCTTGCTGTTCTTTAAGAATCCATTCTGATATTCAATTAGTTTATCAGCTTCTGGGGGAAGCGGTATATAACAAGAAAAACCAAGGTCACAGGCTTAGTAATTATAAAGTGGATCCAGGTGGACCAATCCAGTAGTCAGTCCATGATGTTCTCAAGGCAATAGGATAGACCCAGTTATACAGAAAGAACACACATGACCTTTTGAAGGAGGAGCTTGACACTCCACATCTCACTCCATTCCATTATGAAGCCACTGGCCAAAGTAGAGTGAGAAACATAAACTCCTACAATTGAGGAATTTTGATAAGGACATGGATTCAATAGAGGTACAGAATTTGGAAGGATGCCTCTTCTTTACCCCAGGGGTGTTTTTTTTCATGAATGTAATATACACACATCTTAGACCAAAGAAGAAAGGATAATGTAAGTATATCTTCGCATGTACTGTTTTATATAACTTTTTTCTCAATATTTCACCAGAGTTACATACAAAATTAATACCGATTTCTGCTTCAGAAATGTTATGAAAGATTATAGCTAATCAATATGTTGAATCCACTCATAGCTAGCTATAAATCCAATGGAATATAAAATAGAGAAAATGGAATCTTGTTCAAGATGCATAATATATTCATTAAGTATTTTAAGAATTCTTACCAGCAATACAAAATTAGCAAAGTTGGATGAAAGAACTTAAATGTTGACAAGAAGTGAAATGAAAAGAAAATTATAGTGGAGAGCTATTAAATAGGAAGTTTGCTTTTAAAAAAATGGAGTTTTAAAGAAATTTATTTTTAAAGAAAACTTTAAAAGACAAGTATTGAATCAGGGAAAAAAAAGAAATATAAATTAAATTTTAGGTAATGACAAAACAAATTAATTATCAAATAGAAGTGAGTAAATTGGTTCACCTAATTAATGTCCCATATTCAAGCTAAAATTAAAATGATACTTAAATGTTTTTCTCCAGGCTTAACAGGAATAGAAATGTTTAGATAATTTTTATAGTCATGATAATATCCTCTTTTACATTGCAAATTATTTAAAAGTATCTTCACTTTTTATTTCTCTTGACCTTTGTGAAAAGGCTAACTAGAGATGGGAACTTTTCAAATGTAGTGAAAAATCAGAATTCCTTTGAAATCAGTGACAGATAGGAGCCTCACAATTAGCAGCAAAAGAACAGAGTGTAAATATAACGCGTGAAAATTTTGACAACATAGAGCATCAGCTAATAAAGATTTATGTAAATTCTAATATATCCAAAGTGCCTGTGACTTTGATGTAACCCTTTTAGGCTCATATTATAAGAAAAGACATGCAAATTAAACCAAAGGTATATGAGTCACCTTAGATATTATAGGTTTACTGTTATCAGTAGGAAAATAACACAATCTCTTTAAATAATGAAAAGATATTTAAAGAAGAAACATTCAAATTCAATCATGCAATGATATCATTATCTGAATAATACTGTACCAAGTGGAAACTCATGTGGAATAGTTAGGAATAAGTTCAACAACTTATCAACCAATGTTTTACCTGGACAGTGGTTGAAAATGAATGTGCTTGTATAGGTAAAGAATAAATATGACCTTTATTCACAGAAACAGAATAAAAAGATATCTAGAAAAAGCTGATATTCCTTTCAAGAAAAGAATTTATGCACTCAACAGGTCTTCTCTGAGAACGTGCCAAGGATGTTACTGACACAAGGGATAATCAAGGAGAAAATTATTTTCTGTTACCAAAAAAAAGAAAAAGGAACCCATTATATGGTTTTCAAAATAAATAAAACCTGGGTCTTTATCTCAGATACAAATAATAAAGAAACTATCTAGAGTGATTGTAAAAAAAACCAAAACAAAAACAAAACAAAAAACTCAAACTTCAGATCATCACAGCACATTATTCTAGTTTATCTTTGTTGTAAAATCCAGAAAATGCTTAATGATCTTCTTGGGAATCCCCTCACAGGGTTTACAAGAGCACAATTTTATTTATTTAGTTCAATGGGTTATACTGCTTTACAACACATTATCAAAATGATGCTGTTGTTTCATGAGAAATTATCCAACACTGTTGCACCCAACTCTGATCAGTACATTTATTCTTTCATTTTGAGATGCTTACTTATATTATATCCCAATTTTTCCTTGGTGATTCTTTAAAGCCCTGGTCAAAATTTGAAAGGATAATTAATTTTCCAAGTATTTGAACAGCAACTATGATTCAGAACAAGATGGTTGCTGAAGCAATTCTTGCCTCTAGGGACGAGGCTTCAAAATGACCCCATATGGCATCAAATGATTCGCATAAAGATATGAGCTCAAAATAAGTTGCTTTTAACCTTAAATGTGTGAACAATTTTGCATATCCATAATTGTCAATATGGCATCCTTCAGGATAGACTAGAATCTCTGGGAAGGAAGCCAATCAGCCTTATGTTCAGTTATATGCGAGCCAGCTGGACATCTGACAGGTGCATTGTGGTGGTTAACTGCTGTCATCTACACTCTTTAACCCTCCAGTGACTTTGTTGTTCTGATATGCTTCCTAAAGAAATCGGTCATGACACAGATGAATAAAGCATATCATGTATACTTTATGGTGATGAGGAAACCAAAATTGCCTGAAGCTAAAATTCTGAAACACTCTAAGGGCTGTTCTGTGGGACCTCATGCTCACTGATGGGAGAAGGCTATTCCGGGAAGCCCTGTTTCCATATATGTAACTAAGGAGTTTTGCTAAAATATTTCCCCCAGTGACCTTAGAAAATAGTACGGATGTGGACTCCATGCTGAATGAAATGGATCACATAGCAGAATTCTATTCCTAAAAGTTTCCTCCAATTTTTAGGAGATGCCCCTTTTGAAAGCCAGTATTACTGTCAAAAATCATGTATACCTACTGAGCACCTCAAGGCAACAGGGGTCTTTAAAATAACAAAGGGAAAAGTGTCCTGATGCATATTCTCTCCACTGGAAGTGTTCATTTTTCTCCTCAAGATAGAATGAAAATGAAATTTCTGTTTAAAAGAATATAAAAAGTTTAGCAATTCAGTGTCTTGCTGAGGGCATGGAAAAACACACTTATGCATTCTGGGTATATGTATATCATTGCACAAAATTCATCGGAAGGATTTTTGTAATATCTTTCAAAAAAAAGTCATATTGATGTGTCCCTTTCTACATGATCCCTCTTAAGAAATTTCTTCCAGTTATCCTGGAAAAAAATTGAAATGCCACATATACAAAACTATTTATTTTTGTTTTATTTCTTAAAAATCTAGAAATAATAAAATGTCCATCCACAGGGGCCTATTTAAATAAACTATAGCAGATACATAGAAGACCATATATCTCCAAAAAAGAATGAGGAAGATATTTATACATGGCCAAAGTTGTACCTTTAAAAATTATTTTATAGGAACAGACCTCTGTGATCACTATGCTACCTATTGAATTCTCAGAAAGAGGGCAAAATGTATAGAAAGAAGGAGATAAATATATTTCCATATATGCACATGTCATTGAGGCTTGTATTTTAAAAATGAAAGTAAAAACAAAAAAATTGATGAAAATGGTCTATAGAGAAGAAAAAGAAGATGGGGGAAAGGTTTGGAAGGTACACACCTCTGAAAGTATCTCCATTTACAGATTACAATGTAGAGTCATCAGATTCACTTTCATAATTGTAAAAAAAATCTAAACTAATAAAAATATCTCTAGAAATGGAAAACTTAATAAAGGCAAACTCAATAATATATGAGTTTGATAGCTTAACCACACAATGTTTTGAATGACCTTAACAGTAACCTTCCTGCACATCATTACTGAGATAAGTACATCAAGATTAAAGAGAACTAAAAAGAAATCTCAGGCACTATTTAGTGACCATGTTCATATTAATATTTGTACTATTGTTTTAAATACATATGCGAATGAATAAAAGGAAGATAGGTGATTGACAGAAAATAATTATATCAGTATCTTTAAGAAATAAGACTTTCAGTGTACAAAGACAAAATGCAAAACAGAAAACAAACACTGTTTTCTTTTAAATTATAATTTTTGCTAGAGTATGAATTGTTTGTGTGCTTTTGTTTTGGTGAAATAAAATATTTATTTTCTTTTTGGTAAAATGGAAATATCTAAAAGCACCAATCAACTCAGATATAAAGAACCTAGAATGTGGTTTTTAAATACTGCTTCTTGGTACAATAAGCTGAAGTTTCTCAGAGAAACAGCAGGTTATATTCTGTGGTAAGAATTTTTAAAAAATTAGAGGCAACACAAAACAAGTATAGATGACTATTCGATTCCTGTTGGATGGTTACAGGAGACCAAGTCAAGGAGTTTCCATCAGTAAACAAGAACATAATTTAAACATCAAAATGTAGAATGACTAAAATGAGCTTTCCAACCATATTCAAAGAACATGACTTCATAACACTATGAAGAATTACATTAATCACCTCTTATGGTTGCTGTGTCAAAAATTTATTATTCTGAAAACTTACAAATAATAGTAGAAAATGTAGAATTTATTGTTCTTTTGGTGTAGAAATGTATTTCAGTGTACTGAAACAGTAAATGAGTAAAAATATTTTGTAAAAAAGCATACAATAATATCTCTAGCAAATTATAATTTTGAAACATCACCAGTTTATATATATCCTCTGATGAAAATAATGGGTGATAAAAATGATCTATAATGGCTGATAAAATATTAAATAAAGATGAGATTAGAATGTGAAAAATCACTAGACACCTTGTGCTTCATAAGATATTTTTAAAAAAAGCAAAACTAAGTAATCAAGCTCTTTGACCTAAATAATTTATATCGAAACCCAGAGATTGAGAAGTATATCAAATGATATAAATCAGGTAAACCTAAAGTGTGGAAACTATGTAAGATACCCAAAAGGAGAATTATTTCTTATTTATTAAGCAAAGAAAAAAATGAGGTTTTACATTAAAATAGATTGAGACAGATGCAATAAATGAAATATGTGAATTCCTTTTTGGATCCTGATATGAAAGAATAAATATTAAAACATTTTTGAGGCAAATGGAAATTCTCAAAACTTGAAGGCACATTAGATATTAGTAAGAGTTTTCATTTTTAGTTGTAATAATTGGACACAAGTGGATTTTTAAAGGTATTTCTTATAGATGCATTCCTATTTAAAGGTAAAATTTTATGATATCTATGTTTGCTAGAAAAATACTCTATCTGTTTGGGTTAAACAAGTTGGGGATTAATGTCAAATGTAATCATCTCTTCATTCTCTTTAATGTTTAGGAAAGATCTGGAAAGACTCAAGCCCTTTAATAATCTCATGGAGGAAGTTGTCAAGATGGAAAGGCTGAAGCCATTTAGTATTAAAGAAGGTTTATACTGATAATTTTTAGGTTACTTGATTTTTCTGATATTCAAATAATATGTGATCTTTGAAGGGAAGCAAAAGTTTTCTAGAAATCAACTAATGGTTGGCTTTTCATATATAAATGCTGACTTCCAGAAAAGACAGAAATAAAAATTAAAACTAGCAAGAATATCAGTGGGTAAGAAAAAATAGAATCGACATAGCTTAGGATGAGATGATATGACAAATTTACAGATTAAAATTTAAAAAGTGGATCATAAGAGATAATGTTCACTTACTTTTAGTCACTATAGATCTTTGTAGTGGGGAAAAAGTGGCCACTTAAATCCTTTTGCATCTCATTCTAATATTATTTATATCTTTATACACTTTGTTTTTACAACACATGCCTTTAAAAATGCACTAATTATTTTCATTGCCAAATATGAGTTCTGTCATTCCAGAAAATAAATCGTTTTGTCATCTACATAAAAATTTCTGAAGAGACCACAGCAGTGAAGCTGTAAGTGTCTGCACCTGTGTTAGAGGCTCCTGCTGGCCACGTGAAGGACACCTTAGGAGCTGGCTGTTTTGGCTGCTATGCGCACAGAAGGCAGCGACCAGCACATTTCACAGGAAGGTGCCAGCCAGCAGCAGATCCCTATTGTTTAGTTCTGCATACTCGGATGTTTTCCAAAAAGTATATTTAAAAACCTTCTTAATAAAGGTTTTATAAAGCTTGGTTTGTTATTTTTTATTTTTAGATTTTTATTGGTCCGTTGTAATTACACATAATAGTGGGGATTCATTATACCATATTCCTACCTGCACATAACATAACTTGGTCTATCTATCTAATTTTCCAGAGCCTTCCATTTCCCACTCTTCCCCTGATATGCTTCTTCTACTCTACTGATTTACTTCTGCTCTTATTATTTTAATTAGTGCAGTATAATGACATATATAGAGAGATTGTTTTGTGGTATGACTGTACATAGACATAGCATAAATTGGTTTATTTTGTTCTTCCTTGCCTCCTCCATCTTTCTAAGTCCCCTTTCTCCAATCAATATCTCCCATCTATTTTCATGAGATTCCTCCACTCCCCTTCTAGCTTCTACATATGAGAAAAAAATTGATCTTGATTTTCTTAGTCAGATCTTATTTCACATTAATTTTAATTTTGAATAAAATCTAACAATGTTAGAAGTTAACATTGAAGTAGTTTTTTTTCTTAAGCCCCAATTAATTCTTATTGCCATACCTTAGAAATATAACAGTGACTGCAAGAACAAACTCTTCCGTTTCTTTCATTTCTCTCTCTCTCTCTCTCTCTCTCTCTCTCTCTCTCTCTCTCTCCAATCACAGACACTAAGACAAAAGCTTTGGGGAAAAAAAAATCAATTACTCTGCAAAAGAAAATTAGAGGGCCTGATAATATTGTGCTAAATTTGCTTTAATAACAAATATGAAAAATAGATAAATCAAAAAATAAGCTTGGAATCAATAGAGCCAGCCACCTGAGACATAATATTAATTTTCTTCCTGATAATTTGTTGACATAATTTGAAAGATACCAAAATGATGGCAGACCAGAAATATAACTTTAAAAAACAGCTTAATATTTAAAAAGTGTTATAAATACCAGATCCTTAAAATAATAATAAATTATCCAGGCAAACATTGCCATAACCTACAAAATCTGTCAAAACTCTTCAACAAAAATATGTATTATAATAGATTTGCAAGTGGTTCCTAGAGATGAGCTTTTGGTCAGCCCAGGAACACAGTAAATCTCGGGAATAAGTTTAGAGAAACTAAGATTTATTATACCAACTTTTAATCAACGTGTTATTATATTCTCATTCACTTGGGTGTTCCCTGACAAGGAAAAACTTCTGCAATAGGCCACTGTGATTGTCCTCACCACCGTGTTCCTGAGACTCTACATGGTAATAGGTGTTTCAAACATAGTTAACTCAGAAGTAAATAATTAATATGACAAAAGGAATAAAATTGACTCACTTCTTATGATTAAAAGTAAATACAATTATCACATCAAAGGTGATAAGAAATCTACTCTAACGACCTGAAGAACTCCTGGCAGAAACATCTGAAATCTTTTTCTTTCCTTATAGTAATCATTCTGGGTTGTCCAAGTATCATTTTAATTGTAAAATGCATCTTTGGCATGTTATTAATCAGAGTTCTTGAGAAAAACAGAAGATCTTCTTAAGTATGACAGCTGCTTCACACTTGAAGTTATCAATTATATTGGTCCCTGAGGCTTTTAGAAGGCAGACATTCCAAGTTCCCTCCAGTGTTTCATATGTCACACTTTAGTATTCTCATGTAATTCTCCATCCGTTTCAAAATGTGACTCAGAGCAGGACCCACTTTTCAGTATGCCCAGACCAGGAGGCCTGGAACAGCATACCTCTGCAGAACCCCATTTGTTCTAACACACCCTTGAGTCATCATAGATCTTCTTTAGTGGAGAAAACAACGTGGTCACTTATATCCTTTTGCATCTCATTCTAATATTATTTATATTTTTATACATTTTAGGTTTTTAGTACACATGCCTTAAAAATGTGCTAATTATTTTCATTGCCAAATATGAGTTCTGTCATTCCAAAAAACAAATCGTTTTGTCATCTTTATAAAAATTCGATCCTATTCAAATTCCCATTCAATTCATTACCAAATGGATTCTCCAAAAATTTCACAGTAATTTTTTTTAAAAAAATCATTCACTACTCTGCATTTATGTAAAATATTCAAATAAAATAGCTATTTATATTTGTTTATGAGAAATGTATTTATTCAATCAATATGTACTATACTAATATTCACTATATTGCCAGCACTCTATTTGCACTGGAGAGGCAGAGAGAAACAAGTTGACTGACAAGCTTTCTGGTTCTTTATTAATTAATTGCTTTCAGAAACATAAAGCAGGAAAAAAGTCCAAAATTTCAAAAAATATATGAAAAAAATAAGACAAAAACATTAAAGAAACAATACTTTGAGAAAAATGTAGAAAGACTCTCAATTTAAATATGAGACTTACCAAAGAATAAGAAGAGCTAGTATTTATTTTGAAACACACAATAAGATGTGAATCAGTGTTTGAGGTTGTAGCAGGCTAATAATGTCCACAAATTCATTGAAACTTTTTATATGAAGAAGTAAATTTTACATTTTCATTTCTCGAAACTGAGGAAAGCTGTGACCACCTTGACCAATATAATGTGCTGGAACTGAATTTTCTGATTTCTGGATACTAACTTTGAAATAACACTCTTTTGTTTTTGTGATCTCTATGAGCATTCTTAGAGCCTTAAGTGGCCATGTTCAGACACTTCACTAGTGTCAGAGCCCAGGAATTACATTTTGAAGGAGTATAGGTGAACTGGGACAGCCCTTTCCCCACTGAGGCATGAACCTCTGGACAAGGTGAGCCAAAAATTGTATGTCACTTGAGCAATCGTATACCAAGTGATGTGGAGGAGAGGGGCTATCTGGCTGAAGACTGCCTGAATTCCTGGTCCATGAAATGGTCATTTTTAAAAAGATAGCATTTTAAGCCACTACATTTTAGGGCATCATTTATGCAGTAAAATATACCTGGAACAAAAATGGATGATGGAACTTTCACCTAGGAGGAAACAAGTACCAAATCCACAAAGGGAAAGAACTTGACAGTTTGAGACATTCAAGGCCTGCAGATAGGGCTCTTGTTTACCTAGGGGAAAAGGCTGATAAATAATGCACAGGAAACACAGGCAGAATTAGATCACTCAGGGCTTAATGCCAGAGGAGTTTGATTGAAATCCATTCCAATGGCTATGGGAAAATGTTATACATAGAGAAGACCTTTGTAACTGCTACTCGAAGTTCAAGGTGGAGGAAAACAAGAGTAATTATATGAAAACAATAAGAAGCCTGTCACAGTAGCCCAATACGAAGACAGGAGTAGTACAGGTATAATGATGGAAAAGCAAATGAAGGAAAGTGTGTGTATTTGAGATACATTTTGGGAAATAGTAAGACTTGAATTCAGGCATAGATTCAATACGGGAAATGGTAGGCAGGGAAGGAATTGATGACTACCCTGAATAGAGTAAGTCCATTTAATAAGAGGTAAAATAAGGGGAAGAAGGCACACTTGGTATTGGGAGAATTCAAGATTTCCATTTTGGGTTTTACTGTGATTATTGCTTTCAGGTAAACAGGTCATAAAGAGGTCTGGGAATCAGAAAGCAGTGATCTCTAATCAATAATCTAGTCAAGAAGTTTATATTAGGTTAGATCTAGGCAAGAACTTCATATTTAGAAGTTACAAAAAATAAAAAACTACTGGAAGATAAATTTCCATAAATCTTGGACATCTCCTAGGGAATGAGAAAGTAGAGAAGAGAGGGCAAGAAGAAAACTCTAAGGAATTTCAAAATTAAGACTATAGACAGAGAAGGAAGACCCAGCAAAGAAATTGAAACTGCAGGAACAGGAAAGTAAGAGTGAAACTCAAGTTGATGATATATAAGGCAAGAGTTTTTTAAAAAGTGTTGAAAGAAAGTGGGAGAACTAAGTTAAAGATATTTTGTGTGTATTGACTATGTCAAAATCAAAATTGGTAGCCTGGTACTGATAAGTAAGTTGTAGAGGGAAGGTAAAAGCCAAATACTGGTTAGAGGAGGACTAAGTGGGTGTTAAATACTTAGATGAAAATGTAAATAACCTGGTTTTGAAAGTCAACTCTCTAACAATATTTGAATAAGAGGTCAAGGACTTATTTTGGCATTTTTTTTAAATGGGGTAGCTAGCATATGGTAGCATGCTAATGCTGAAAAGAAAAATATCACTGCAAAATAAATGATCAATGGAGTAGCCAAATTCTTGAGAAGGTGCAAGAGTGGAATCTACAGCACAAGTAGGGGGATTGAGTAGTAATAGGCTTCCCCAATTGTAATAAAAAAGAAAGGGCAGATGCAATTTTTATATATTGATTGACCAATTGCAGATAGGAAGAAGAGAAGTTCGTTTTCGGAAGTTCCTGTTTTTTTAAAACAGAAGAAATGAGAAAATGATGTGCAAAAATGTAAGATAAAAGAGAAATATAAATTTTTACATATGCAAGAGAGATGTAAGTGATCACCAGTGAGATCAGATAAAATCTAGAGAAATACATCAAGATGGATAATGCCTCTTTGTGACATTATGTGTTCATTGTTTTTCCTATTCTGAAAAATCTCATATCCAAGTCATATCACCATTTCTACATTTTTCATTTTCCTAAGCAAGATTTCTAAGTCTTTATCCCAAACTTTGACAATTATATTAAAAAGTCTTAGGCAAATATCAGAGAGGGGGTGACAACATTCCATAGTTTAACAGCTTTATTGAGCTACAACTGAAATAAAAATGAACTACTGATATTTAAAGCATACACTTGGAAAAGTTTTGACCTATATATAAGTATGTGACACCATCATCTCAACCAACATAGTAGATATACATCTGCCATCCCAGAAAGGTTTTCATCTGTTTTGAAAAATCTCTCTTTCCCACTCCTTACCAAATACTTATTCCAACAGTAACAGTGTGCTTTCTGTTTCTGTAGAATTGTTTGCATTTTCTTTCTAGTGTTTCATAAAATAAAACCATGAAGTATGTGCTGCTTCTATCTCTACCCTCTTCACTAGCATAATTATTTAAGACCCATCTATTATGCTAAAGGGCATGTAGAAATAAGCCAGACTCAGAAAGTCCAGGGTCAAAGGTTTTCTCTCATACGTGAAAGCAAGAGCAAGGCAAGTTAAAACTAACTAACCAGATAGATAGATAGATAGATAGATAATACAGGTATGGTGGATTCCAAGAAAATAGAAAAATAAGGAAACCAGTGAAGAACTATGGAATGAAATCAACCAAATTATGCTCTGTACACATGTGAATACATCACACTGAATTTCACCTGTATGTATATATTCAAGGCAACGAATATAAAAATAATACATAAATAGGAGGAAGATGGATGTGTACAGTAGAAGGAGGAGAACTAGAAAAGGGAGGATGGGGGAAAAGAGAAAGTGTGGGGAACTAAAATGGAACAGATTATATTCCAGGTTTATGTGACTGTGTCAAAATGAATCCCAAAATTAGGTGTAACTATAAAAATGCACTAAAAATGTATAACTAAAATGCACTATTATGGTTTGGATGTGAGGTGTCCCCCAAAATCTCACGTGTGATACAATCAAGGCAAGAAGGTTCAGAGAAGAAATTATTGGATTCTGAGAGTTTTAACCCAATCAGTGAATTAACTGAGTGGTAACTGAAGTGGTAGTGTGTGGCTGGAGTAGGTAGGAATTGGAGGCATGACTTTGAGGCATACATTGGTGTTGGGCAAGCGGAGACCTCTTTCTCTGGTTTCTGATTAGTCTGTGAGATGCTTCCCTCTGCCACACTCTTCCACTATAATGTTCTGCCTCATTGAAGCCCTGACGAATGGAGCTGACCTTATATAGACTAAGACCTCTGAAATGTGGGCCCTCAAATAAACTTTTCCTCCTTTAAAATTGTTCTGGTTGGGTGCTTTAGTCACAGCAGCAAAAAAGTTGACTAAAACATGCACTAATTAAAACATTTTTAAAAGTTCATTCTTTTATAAACACCTATAACCCCAGCAATTTTGGAGGCTGAAGCAGGAGGATTGAAAGTTCAAAGCCAGCCTTAGCAACTTAGCAAGGCCATAAAAAAACTTAGAAAGAACTTGTCTCAAAATAAAAAAAAAATAAAAATAAAAATGGCGGGGAAAGGGCTCAGTAATTAAGCAACCCTGGACTCAATATCTGGTACCAAAAAAAAAAAAATCATTCTTTCAATGGCTGGTCAGTATATCTTTGTATGGATATACCTCAATTTGTTGATCTATTCACTATCTGAAAAAAAATTTGAGTTGCTTCTAGTTTGGGTTCATTAGAAATAAAGCTTCAGTGTTATGATCAAACCTATATAGGAATTTTCATGAAGAAAGGATTCATCTCTCTAGGAAAAATAACCAGAAAAAATGTTTTTGGAAAGAGCCATGGAGTAAGGCCATAGTTAATTTTATAATAAAAAGCCATGTTTATTTGCTATACTTGTTCCACTTTACATTCCTACAGCACAATACAACAGACAGTTTCTCCACATTCCTGCCAGTATTTGATACTGTCATGTGTGTAAGCATGTGTGTGTCTAGTATGTGTGTATAAATACATGTGTGTGTGATCATAATGGGTGTGTAGTGTTATCACAACATGATTTTAATTTGCATTGCATTCTCTAGTGGTTAATGATGTGAAGCCGTGCTTCATGTGCTTGTCATGTGTGCTCTTTGGGCAAGTGTCTGCTCATTTCTTTTGCCCAGATTTTGTTTTTTAATTGGTATTTTAGCCTTTCAATTATGAGTTTGGGGATTCTGTATATATTCTCCATACAACTATTTTACTTCATTAAGTGATCTGCAAATATTTTCTCCCAGTCCTTATTTTATGGTTTTCTTTCCTCTTTCCCAACCTCTCTCCTTCCCTCCCCCCATTCTCCCACCCTCTTTCTTTATTGTGACAGGGGATTAAACCCAGGGGAGTATTTCCACTGAGCCACATCCCCAGCCCTTGGTATCACTATCATTATTATTATTCTAAATTTTGAAACAGGAGCTTGCTAAGTTGCAGAGGCTCACTTTGAACTTTCAATTCTCCTGCTTCAGCCTCTCGAGCTGCTGGGATTACAGGTGTGTGCCATCATGCCTAGCTGTGGGTTTCATTCTTTTAACAAGGCATTTAAGAAAGAAAAATTTTACAACTTTGGTAAATATTAATTTGCTAATACTTCATTCCAAGGATCATAATTTTGATATTACATCCATAAATTTTTCACCTAATATGAGGCCTCTCAGATTTTATCCTATGGTTTCTTCTAAATGTTTTTATACTTTATATTTGAATTTATAATCTATTGTAAGTCTATTGTGTCTAAGTTGTGATATTTATATCAAGGCTTATTTTTGTGCCTATGAATAGCCAACCAGATAGATAATATTATCTTATTAACTATTTATAATCACTCTTTATTAATTATTGTTAATATTATCTTGTAATTACTATTATGGAAACATTATCTTTGTCCTTTATATTGCCTTTGCACCTATGTAAAAAAACAGTCAATTTTAATTTTTTATGATTTCATTTCTAGGGTATCAGTTCCATTTATCTGTATGAGTATTTGTTTGCTGATACTACAATACTCAGATTATTGTCGATATGTAAATTGAACAGTGTAATTCCTCTATTTCATTCAACTTTTACAGGGATTGGCAAATGAATTATTGTCCTTGAATGATCTGGAGCCAGAGATGATTCCCCTCTTGGGAGCCCTCTCCTGAAGTCATCGATTTGAGACTTCCCAGCTGCTATAGAGATGCCCTGTTCAAAGGTAAATTCTATAGGCATGGATTTGTAGTTCTTAACCTTGGGTTCAAATGTCAGCTACAGAGAACTATGGGCACAAGATCATAGTTCTAACTGGACTGTTTATACCCTCAAGTTCAGTTCTGTTTATCTTGAAGAAACTTTCATGTTTTATTGCTTGTGTATAGAAAGGCAATTTCTTTTTCTTGACATGTTGCATAAGCTAAGATTTCTAAGTCTATGCAGAAAACAGTAGTAAGTGTTGAAACCATGCTCGTTTTTGGCTTAAGTTGAAAGTATAAAGCCTTTCACCTTTAATTATAACATTAGTGGTGTGCTTTCAATCATACATTTATTAAACTGAGGAGGTTCCTGTTTATTCCTATTTTTCTGAGAGTTAAAAAATAATTAATGGGTGACAAATTTTGTCAAATACATAATTTTTTCTGGTTCACAACGAACATGAGACTTTTCTAATTTAGCAAGTTAACTGGGTGAATACCATTGGTTAATTTATTAATTCAGTCTTGCATTACTGAAACATGTCTTGACCTACTATTCATTTTCATATAAGTTGTTTGATTTTATTTGATAACACCTTTTTGAGAATTTTGTGCCTATATTCATGAAGGATATTAGGCTAATGTTTTCTTTCTCTCTCCCTCTTTCATTCCATCGTTATTTTGGTAACAAGCAAGTTCTGTACTTTAAGATGAAATTAAAGTATCCCTTTCCTTACTATTGTTTGGGGAGATTGTATAGAAGTGTTACTTCTTTCTTACCTATCTGGTAAAACCCTCTAGTAAAAATAACTAAATTTAGATAACTTTTTTTCTGGGGCATTATAAACTATAAATAAACAAGCAAACAAATATTTGTAAGATTATTCTGATAATCTATTTTGACTTGGGAATAATTTGATAGGTTTTGGCTTTTATTTTATTTATCCATTTAATCTATTTCAAAATATCATAGTCTTGTTTATACTGCATCCTTGTTATCCTTTTGCTATCCATGGGTTCTTTTTTAACTTATTTTTAAAAATATTTTTTACTTATATATGAGGGCAGAATGCATTACAATTCTTATTACACATAAGAACACAATTTTTCATATCTCTGGTTATATACAAAGTACATAAACACCAATTAGTGTCTTCATACATATACTTTGGATAATAATGTCCATTACATTCCACCATCATTTCTAACCCCATGACCCCTCCCTACTCCTCTCTCCCATCTGCCCTATCTAGAGTTTGTCTATTCCTTCCATGGTCCTCCTCCCTAAACCACTATGAATCAGACTCCTTATATCAGAGAAAACATTGGGCATTTGTTTTGGGGAGATTAGCTAACTTAATTTAGCATTATCTTCTCTAACTCCATCCATTTACCTGCAAATGCCATGATTTTATTCTCTTTTATCCATGGGTTCTTTAATGACATTCTTTCTTTTATTTATAGACATGGTCATTTTTCTTCTGCTAAATTTACTAGAAGTTTTTTATTTTATTGGTGTTTACAATAAACCACTACTGTTTTCTTGATTTTTAAATTGTTTTTAATTTTTGATTGTTTTGCTCTAGGTTTATCTTTATTATTATTATTTTTGGCTTGTTTGGATTCTATTTTGTTCTCTTTTTTAACATTTTCTTATGTTGAGAGATTATATTCTTGAATGGTTAATATTTTATTTTTAATGCATAAATTAAGTGCAATAAACAAATCGTCATTGCTGTACTAGCTACATTCCACAAATTTTGTTGTGTTGTTGTTTCACGTCATTCTGTTCAAATTATTTATATTTAATTTGCCTTGAGATTTGATAAATTTTCAATTTTTATGTTTGTAGATTTCTCTGGTGTCTCTTTGTTACAGATTTCTCATTTGCTTTGATTTTGGACTCAGATTATATTCTGTATATTTTCAAATTATCATCAGATTTTTATTTTGCTTACTGAAGTAACAAATTGTTTGTGTTCACAAACATTCTTGATATATTTGCTAGATATTGACTTCAGGGTTACTTAATCATGAATTCTAGCTCAGTGAGTATGGGATATATGACAAAACAAATACTTAAGAATTGAGTTACTTTCATGTAAACAACTACAATTTTTTTAATTTGAAATTTTTAACCAACACATTTGTATGGGAAGGAGGAAAGGATGAGAAAACATCATAATATTCAAGATAATCATGTTATATTGCTTAAGTATAATTGTGATCCATATTTGATGAATGTGTTTCAGAGAGAATTGGTTGATGACTACACTTAAATGATATAGAAACTGTCTCAAATAAATGCACTTCTAAAGAAGGAGAATAAAAAAAGATGACTTTTTTTATTTATGTTTCAATTTTATTTCTACAAGACTGATTTTAAATAAGTTTTGTGTTTTCTTTTAATAATTATTATTTTTTGAAATTTAGTAGTACATGAGATGGTTTTAACATTTAAAATTTTTATCAAATTTAATAATATAATCAGAGAATCATTAAAAGTCATCTCTTTCCTTTTTCTCTCTTTTCCTTTTCTCTGTGAATACACTCATTTGTACACACACATAATCATTTTAAATATATATATACATATATATATATGATTTACAACTATATATATCTATATAGTTGTAAAGATGAAACTAATTCATTTATCTAATATATACCAACACTATAGACATTCCACCCTATGGTATTAAATAATTGACAATATGCTGAATTTAAGGAAATATAATCTGGTTTCATGTTATGGAGTCACTTCCCAACTTCATAATTTTTAAATTCTGATTATACAAGAAACAAAGTAGGAATTCTTGGAACTTTTGAAAAGTGCTTTTTCCAGAATCTGGTTTTTGGTTCTATACTCTATTCCCTTCTGATTCTAAGTCTATTAAGGGGAGCTTCCATAAAATCTCCCAGAGAACTCAACTGAAAGCAGAGAAAACAAATATTTTTCTCTTGCCTGAGAAAGTGAATGGGCTTATATTCCAATATCTATTATCAAAATTATTGAGCATCTCCATTTCTCCAGAACTAGACATGGGCCACAGGACCATAAAGGGCTGCAATGACTGAGTAGAGATGCTTAGAGAAAGTGTTGCCATTCCCAGAGACCAGGAAGCCATCAGCACCTACAAGGATCTCCTGTGCTGTTACCTTTAATTTCTCCATTTCCACAAGCTGGTTAGTCACAAGGGCACCAATACTTCAGGTAGCATTCCAGATGAGTCCCATCAGAGGAATAAACAAAAAGTCCACTCAACCTTCTTCCAAGACCTCAGGTTTTCCCCCAACTGCCTTATTTTCAGGTGGGATAGAAAGTCTTATCTTTTAATGTGGATTGAAGAGTCACCTTGTATTTCTCCCTATATTTCTGATTGGCTATATTAAGATTTTTAAGTGAATAAAGGATTGTCTATTTAATAATAGGAACCAATATTTTATGGGCAATGGTAAGGTTTAATCCAGGCTGCAGGGGAATGTTACCACAACTGGTGTTGAAAAAGATTTAGAAAATAAGGGCAAACCCTTCAGAGAGAGGTTGAGATACTTATGAACTATGATGGTTCTACACATCAGTTTTACACATCCACACTCAAACATGTGTGCATGATTTTGCTTGTAAGCTTTTGCCATGAATTCACTGCCATAATCTTTTCTACCAAAATATGGAGTTAATAATAATCTTAATGACATTTTATTATTGATGGATGACCTATTGTTGCTTATTTTCTATGTGTTTTTAAGCAGGAAATTAAAAACTATTTTTCTCTCTACATGACCTCACTCAACTATCAAAGATTTTAATTGATCTGGTATAGGACCCAAAAATATGCCTGTAGTGAAGTATCTCTTGCACACAGTCCTCAACCATACTTCATGGAAATACAAAACTAATTTTATCAAAACATCTATAGAATTACTATCCAATCATGTGAAGCAATGATTTTATTATATTTTAAAATCTGTGCATATTTGACATTGTTTAGCACCCAGGTTCTCACCCTACTCCTCTCTCTCTTCCTGGAATTGTTGGTTTTTAGAGATTAGATATCAATATAAATGGGGAATAAAAAAAAATTTTGAGATAAAACACCATTGAGTCAAATCTTCCTCCTCTTATTATTTATGTGTTCATGGGAAAAGATACCTGACTACCTAATGCCAAAATGTTCTTACTTTTAAATTAGGAAATATAAAACTAACATTATAAGAATACATTATTTTCAGGCATATAAAATAGCTAAAAAAACCTATTTTTACACACCTTCTTTTAACACCCATGTTACCTTATTTTCTCTTACTTTTATGAAAAAGTATACTTAAATACTTCTGAATTTTCCTAGATTTCTTAATAGTTTCATTGTAGAATTATCTCCTCTAGCACCATCACTGTGCTGAAAATGGAAATATATATATATATATATATATATATATATATATGTGTGTGTGTGTGTGTGTGTGTGTGTGTGTGTGTGTGTGTATATATATTTCACTGTGTTATGACCTTCAATTTTATTTTAATATCTTTTTGTAGTCTTCCAGATTAAAGCCATTAAAATTATTTCAGAATGGAAACCACTCTAGTAAAGATTATGAGACTATACTGTGACTATTTTACATTAATGTATGTAGCATAAATACCTACTGATTTTACGCATTTATTTCTATAGCAGGGGTAAAAAAAAAAAAAGGACACAGGAGCCTTAGGGAAAAAGAAATTCAATATCATTTCACACTCATTAACCATATAAAACCAGATGCCATTATCACTTATGCAGAGAAATGACAAGAAAGCTGAATAATTAGAAATACAGTGTTTGATTAATGACTCTTCTTTTAGTTGACTAAAAGAGTTTTAAGTAATTTCACTCCCTATTGCTGAAAATGTGTGAGTATATTTTTTACCTTGGCACATAAAATATAAATACATTTTGATTAGGGGGAATACATTCTCATTTCACATAACCATAACTCTGAGTTTGACATATTAGATTGTGCTGAATATAAATTAATTTGAGAGTAGATATATCCTATAGTCAGAATAAAGAACTAAAAAAATACTTCATTATATTTTATTTTTGTAAAAAATGCTTGAGGTTCTCATTAACTGGATTGTTTTATCTGAAGGTTGTTTACACATTTTTCTTATTTAAGCTGTTAAATAGCACTAATTCTGTGTTCAAGATATCATTTCAGTTGATAAGAAATAAGCAAACAGAAACAATGTATGTCCTTTATCAACATTCCTTTTGCATTTAGAGTCACATGGGGTCATGTTCACACTAGAAAAATACAGCACAGAATATATGTGTTATTACATAAAAAAATCTTTCTGTGAAATAAATTAGCATTAAGCTCAATTTTCAAAATTGCAAATTCTATAACATGTAGCACTGTCATTTGTAGTTTCTCATGTCAAGCACCAGCACATTTCCAAACTTTATGTTTCAAAGACTAAATATGATTGTATAGTTAGGTTCACAGCTGTTTGGTGTTTTCACAGATGCCTCAACTACTCAGATGAGATCTTAAGAATAGATGGACATGTCAAAATGTTTGCCTTTTATAGAAAGAAATTAAAAAATTATTTTTGAAATTATTCCTCCTTTTAGGACCAACAGGTATGGAGCTCTTAGAGTGGGATTAGACAAGTCATAAGCATACAGATCAGGACATTTCCCTTAAGGTTATGTCAGATAATGTTTTATGTTGTGGTCTCTGTTTTTCATGAAAAGACATAAATGCTCAGATTATACTACTACAGGCAATTTTAATTTCCCCTGATGATAGTTTGTCTTTGATTTATACAAAATCCTTGTTCCCTCCCTATAAAAATATAATGCAAGTGAGATCAAATGAAAAGTAGGTCAGGAGTTAGTCACAAGAGCTATGCCTCTTCTCTGTAGATATCAATTATTGAAATTTGAGTGAAGTGATGGGAAGCCCTATCCTGGGAATGAGATACACCTAAACTACTCAACTGACTCACTTTCTGGTTTTAATAATGGTAGTTAGTGATTGAACTTCTCTGCTCTTCTATTTCATCTCCTGTGTACCAGACAGGAGAAATGATCACGGTGCCGTCCTCAGAATTATTTTAAGGATTCAATTGTGTGTGAGTACAAAGTGCTTAGTAAGTGTTTAGTAGAGAGTAACTTTAAAATATCCTTTATTATTTCCACTGTTTTCTTACTTTTCAATGAAACTATTATACACATTATAAATTAAAATATAAACATGGTATATAAAATGGTGAGCCATTTTCCCAAATATGAACTATAACTTCATTCCCAAAAGATCATCACCATAAAAAGATCATTTGTATCAATAGAGAAATTTTTC
Organism: Ictidomys tridecemlineatus; assembly: GCF_052094955.1. NCBI lineage: Eukaryota > Metazoa > Chordata > Mammalia > Rodentia > Sciuridae > Ictidomys > Ictidomys tridecemlineatus. The sequence continues at coordinate 135,371,220 of NC_135485.1, read as the reverse complement.
CTATATAAGTGTAGGTTTTGTTTTCATAAAAGCTGGAGTGTACAACTTTTCTGTACCACATGAATTATTTCCTGGTTTGAAAGTTAACATATAACTTAAAATTCTTATTCCACAAAAAATAATAATGTAGAGTATGAATACAGATTATTTATTAACAATATAATTTGTTGAAGTATATTTGGTTTTTTTTATATTTTTGTGTGTGCTATTATGAACAATACTATTAATAAACCTTAATTTATGACCAACCTGAGATGCAATTGACAGAAAAATATGTGAAATAAATTTCTACTAATAAATTTGAGAATAAAAGAATGTGTGTTTATTCAAATTAGTAAATTATGTTGTTATAAATGAAGTAATCCCAATTTCTTTACACTCTCCTAAAATAAACATTTCAATTGTTGAACAAAATATCTATATTCTTCATATTTTAATTTTATGAGGGATATTTATTGTAATTTTTGTTTACAATCCATTTTTGGATACAATTCATTCATGTCATTTAATTGTATTTCTGTTGGTTTGTTGATTTTTGTAATAATTTTAATCAACAATTTGTATGGCAAGTCATATTATCCCTTTCCTAATCAGATAAATATGTAGCTATTTGGAAATTAGTCAAATTACACCATCTTTCTCATTATTCATTATGGAGTTTTGAGGTACATTTTAAATTACTTTTTCTATTGTATGGTTTCTTTTCATATTTTTGATCATTCTGAAACATATTGTAGTTGAAGAAGAGAAAGGGTGTAGTTTTTTGTTTCACCCCTATCTCTATGTGTACATATTCATCTATGGATATATTCATCTTTATGCTTTCTTTAGTATCTAGTCAATTTTAAAAGAATAACAAATTATTTTAGGATTGCTGGTTCCCATTTTTTACCACAAGACTTAAAGCTTTACGATAGCTCTAAGTATATTTTGCTCTATAGAATTTTTCATCAGTATTTCAGTAGAAATCTGATCTTAGACAAGCAATTTAACACAACTTTGCCTCTTTCTCATATTCTGAAAATGGAATAATAGTAATAATTACAATAATAATATTAATAATCACAATATAACATAACACAGGAATCTTGTACTGATTAACTCTCACAACGACTGCAAAGGGGCTTGTATATTTTAAATGCTCATTTTAATTTTTTTAATCAATTTATTTATTTGTTCTAATTAGTTAAACATTACAGCAGAATTCATTTCAATTCATAGTACACAGAAGGAGAACAATTTTTCATTTCTTTGGTTGTACATGAAGTAGAGTCGCACAATTTGTGTCTTCACATATGTAACTAGGGTAATGATATCTGCTTTGTTTTGCCATCTTTCGTACCCCTGTGTCCCCTCCCTTACCCTTTCTCCCCTTTGCCCTAGCCAAAGTTCCTGTATTCCTCCCCCCGCCCCCCATTATGGATCAGCATCCACTTATCAGAGAAAACATTTGGCCTTTGTTTTTTGGAATTGGCTTACTTCGTTTCGTATGATATTCTCCAACTCTATCCATTTACCTGCAAGTGCCATGGTTTTATTCTCTTTTAATGCTGAGTAATATTCAATTGTGTATATATACCACAGTTTCTTTATCCATTCATGTGTTAAAGGGCATCTAGCATGGTTCCACAGTTTAGCTATTGAGTCATTTTAAAAACAAATCATTACTTATGTTAATTTTACTACCAAAGGACATTTATCAAGATCAAATTTTCCATAGTAAAATACTGTAGTATACCAACTTGGAATTAAGAAAAGGAATGCCCATCATATTTTAATTATTGGTAGATTTCAGTACCTTGACTTTAAATGTTTTAGTAATGCATCTCATTGTCAGTCATACCTAGAGCTTTTCCAGTAGCAGTGAAGCTAGCTGGAAATAATCATGCTTCACCAAAATTTTGAAGAAAAATTTGGTCAATCTCTTATTGTGTTATAAAGAGAAATACAGAGTCAATAAATCCATGCTAATTTTATCCTGGGAATATTTTACCCTGAAATACGTAATCATCTCTAACAGGATATTACAGGTATTTGTTAGGTAGAATTAGTGTTTCTAGATTTTTCTTCTTTTTCTTTGTACTTCATGTTGTTTACCACATGTCTTTTCCATAGTTTTCATTTCATCCATTCATCCATCTATCCAAGTAGCATGACAGACTTTAAACAGATCATTAAAATATTTTGTGGCATAAAAGAAACCAGTGATAAAAAAGAATACAAAATGGCTCTAAATCCTGAAATTTCAAATTGATTAATAGTTGTAGAATCTTTTACATTCTTCTTGTATGTCTGATATATCCACAATAAAGAAATCAAATCTGAAAAAGTCTACAAAAGTACTGCCCTAGATAACCATTTTCTTACTAGCCTGGAAATTTGGAAAAAGTAACTGAATTGAAACACATTTCTTTCAAATATATTTATCCTAGAATCAAAATAAATTATTGATCTAACTAAAGAAAGTTAAGATTATTTTGTAATTATTTTAGTCTATGCGTTTATGCTTTTTCCTTTGAACAAAATTCCAATGACATTTATTTTGTGGTCTAGGCTCTGTTTGACATATCGCAGATTATGAATGTTTATATATATAAACTCTATAAAAATAGACACAAAGTAATTAAAATGTACATTTTAAATTATTAAAATATAAATAGATAAATCATGAGCTATGCATAAATTAATATTAAAATTTCTTTAGAAGTTCTCAAATATATTTTTAAAAACTCAATAATAACTACAAGTATTTCAATATTTTAACCACTACTCAACTTCAATAATGTCTAGCTTAAACAAATTAAAATATATTTTTAAAGTAATATTTATATGATTTCTATATGAAAAATAATCAGAAACAGTATTTGATCATTTAGACAAGATATTCTTTAAAATTCACTGGCAGAATAAATCATGCTGTTATCATTCTAAAATGTAACTTCTCAGATCAATTTTCTATTTTTGCCTCTGTGAAATATTTAAATAATTGGTGATTGCATTTCTTTCTCAGACTGGCTGTCTGTTGAGTGTGATAAAATCTACAAATTACATCCCTTTCTGGTCCCTCAAAATTTATCTTTTTGAATGTTCTGGCAGCTACACTATACTTCAATTTACTGAGAGCTGAAAATTCAAATGAAATGCTTTAAAAGAAAATAGTCCAGGTTATGACTAAAAGGAGTGATTTTAATCCCAACTGATAGATTTTAGTACTTTCATCTTTTTAAGATACCCCATCACCATGACTTACAAACATGCAGCACAGAAGGGGAGCTAGGGAGCTCCATCCAGTTTGTATCACCGCAGAGACTATTGATGAACCTTGTTCTGATCATAGACTCCTTGAGAAGTTTACTGAAGAATTCCCTGAAGTTCATAAATGATCTTATGCCCATGGTTTCTGCCAAGTCTTGGCTCTTGAAAATGGAGCATATCTGTTACTTAAACACAGTGATTTAAAGCCTATGGGTTTGGTAAAACACTGATACTAGAATGTTTGACTGTTGTGAGGCCTGCCACTTTAAACAAGGTGATTGCCTCTGCATATTCCCATCCTGGAAGCATAATACCTACTTAGTTTAAGGATCCCAGAACCCCAGTGAGCATTCTGGAATCCAACCTCCCTTCTAAGAAATTCATTCAAAAATCCAGGAAGAAAATGCAGGAGCAAAAACTTATCCACACTCTGGACTCATGTTGCTCTATCTTTCAACTATTTAGGTAATGAAAACATGTTTTAAAGAGACTCTTTATTGAAAACTGGACATTTGAAGCAATATGCAAAATTTTAAACATTGTTTCATAAGGTGAGCAAACATTCTATGCAAATGGGTAAATATTAATTTTTCAAAAGTTTGCTACAATTCTTGTAATAAAATGTAAGCAAACAAATTAAAGCATATGGAATAATGTTAACAATTGTAACAATCAACACAAAGTTTTATACTTTTTACATAAAAGCAAATAGGCCTGATGCACCTATCTGCAATCTATAAAATCAATATAAAGCCATCAACCAAACCAAACAAGTAGTTAAATAAACTGCTTTCTTATGAAGATAACTTATACAGTGATGAACCAGAAAGAAATATTTGGAATTCTCTAATCAATTCAATAAAATCTCCTCACATCTCCGCAGAGCAATATAGCAGTAAAGATCACACTATCAGAAAAATTTCTCCATTTTTGTGAAGTACTTATGAAACATGCACACACAAAAACACACACGTTATTTCTTGTAAGAATTAAAATCAGACACTTAAACTTCTGCTTGTTAATTATAATTCTAATCTCTTGAGTCAGTGTTGAACTCCCTTGAGTGCAACAATCACTACTATCTGTACTTTCAAAGAAAGATTGCCTTTGAATTCCATTGATTTCGAGCAAATATACAAGTTCTTAGAATTCAGAGGCAATAAACTGGCAAAATCAGAATAAATAAATGAGCTAGGCTAAAGCCTCCACTTATGATGAACCCAATAATTTGACAATCATGTTTATCATTAATACTAGGAGAAAGGGAAATGAAAACAAAAGTCTTTAAAGCAAATTAAACAACGTGTTTACACACTACTACATGAAACTTCAATACAAACTAGTTCTAAATTTTTCTTATGGAACCAAGTGACGGGTGTAAGGGGACAAGTACTGAGTTTTTCACTTACCTTACTTCCTGTGGAAATTCAGGTTTAACCTACAGATAAAAACCTCTCTAAGGAATAAATTTTGTATGAGTTAAATAAATTGGGCATGGTGGCACAGCCTGTAATACCTGCAACTCCGAAAGCAGAGGCAGGAGAAGCCCAAATTCAAAGCCAGCCTCAGTAACTTAGTGAGGCCCTAAGCAACTTATTGAGACCCTCTCTCAAAATAAAACTCAAAAAGAGGGCTGGGGATGTGGCTCAGTGCTCAAACACCACTGGGTTTAATCCCTACTCCCAAAAAAAAAAAAAAAAAGAGTTAAGAGTTAATATAAAGTTTGAACTTCTTCTAGATTATTTGATGGATATAGTAATAGTGGTCTTTGTGTCTTCAAAAAGATTAATTGCTCCTTTTGGGATGGGTTAGGGTTTTCAAAGGAGAGAGAAGCTATGGGTCTACCTAAGGATAGTGTCAGATAACTGCCTGATTGAATTCCACAATTATTAAGAAGATAAAATTCTACAAGTGAAAAACCATTACAAGGATCCTTCGAGTAAATGTAACTAGTGAAAAAGTGAAAAGAAAGCATTAAGGATATGTTCCTGATTGTCTTATGAGTGATTCTTTCATTTTAGAAAGAGAATGTGTGGCTTGGGATGTGGCTCAATGGTAGAGCACTTGTCAAGCATGAGTAAAGCCCTGGGTTCAATACTCCAGATGGTAATTTTCTGTTATTAAAGTTCTGAGACTGATTCTACATGTTGATAGCACAGTGTTATTGCCTGGTGATAAAACTAAAAATTATTAGGCACTGATATTTAAAATTCTATAGCAAGGCCTTCTGTATAGGCTACATCCTAATTCTTTCCTTAGTGTCTACTGAGATAAATACAATCCTTTTTAAAGCAAATGTAATGCCTGAAGTTGATTCACTTTAATTAAAAACGTTAATTTATGATTTTTATAATGGAGTTATGATATAAAAATAAATAGATAGATATTTACACACCTTATAAAAGAAGAAACACCCTACCATAAAATCATTAGGATTTTTAATCCAAGCATATTTATGGTGTCATGCAGAAAATACACATTTATAATGCTTAATTTGATTTATTTATTCAGTAAATATACAACAATGAATACAGAGTTGTGTTTTTCTTCATTGAATTAAAATATAGTCATGAAGATAAGTACTGAAGTCATAGTTTGTAAAAAAAAAAAAAAAAAAAAAACAAAATCCCTTATCATTTGCAAGACTTAATTTTACACAATTTACATTTAGCCCCTATTGCATTCATGGGATAACCAATGGTCACTTCCAGTTTCTTTGGGCCATGGTTTTAGGCTTACCGTCTCTGTCTTCAACATAACTCTGTTTTCATTATTGGTGGGTTATACTATGCCTAAAATTCCCAAAACCTCTTATCATAAGACCCTCCTGTCAGTCCTGATATGATCTTTCCCACCTCCCACTACAGCCTTTTGCCTACCCTAGATCAATGGAGGATGACCCTAGACCAATATCTGTTCAATGTATCTAGAGATTAAAAGCATACTCGATTGTGGGATGAATCTGTAGTCACTTGATCAATAACAATGTCCTTCATGATCTTGAATTTAACCAGCCAACTCTTGACAAACCACAAAAACTTTTGATCACATTAGGACTTGGTGTTCCTTGATTCTATTTCTTCCATCTATCTTTAGCCAATAACACAATCTCATTTAATTGCTTAATAAACTTAAGTTTTATGACAATTGTAACTACAGACATAAACATATTATCAACATCTCTGCCATCTCTTGTTTCATTTTACTTGTGTTAAATGAAAAAAATCTCAGATCCAGCATTTCATATACTTTTTTTCCTACACATATTCAGTTCATAACTGAATGAAAGAACAAAATATTGCTAAGAATCTTACTTTAAATTTAAAATAATTTACATTAGGGAGCTCTTTATTTTTTGTCCAGCACTCATACTATAAATTTGTGATCCCTTCATTATTGCACTATTCCAGATGAGTAATTCACATTTTTTTCTCTACCAATTTATCTATTTCTTACTCTTAACTGATGATTTTGCTTGCTATTTCTCCAAGAAAATTAAGTCAAAGGAAAGATTTCTACAACCTCTGGGTCCTACCTAACTTGATTTGTCCTTTATTTCCTGTTATTCTAAAATCTGTCAAACTGTGTTTACTCTTACAATAGGTAATACTTCCAGTTGCTAACTACCATTTTTCTAATTAGTAACAAAAGTAAATAGATAGAATGCCAACCCTGTATCCCAAATACCTAAAATGTAATAGTCAAACAGACTCCTTAACACCTGACATCACTCAGTGACTCCATGAAACAGTTCAGTCTACAATTTCACACATTCCTTAAATCTCATTGGCAATCGGGTTGAGGCTAAATTCATGTTAAACAAAAATGGGTATATTTTATAACAAGAAATTGAAGACATTATTCCAATAATGTATAAATTATAGGTAAACTGCAATTTAAATTAATATTTTAATATAACTGACATCCTCATAATGTTTGGTTTTCCCAAACAAAAATTCTATAATAAATCTAGACATCTATTAACCCCCAATGAACACAATAGTTTTTCATAGATCATTTGCAGTGTTTGTCAAGTTGTTCATATTACAATACTGCTATAAATGGGTTATTGCATAAAGTATATTCTATTTGGATACCAAATATACAAAACCAAGGATTCATATCTGACACCCATAGGAAAATTTGATTGCTAAATATGGTGTATTTTAGTTAAAAAAACGTTTGAAAAGGGCAATTGCAAAATAACATATTTCTGTCCTTAAAAATTTACATGTTCATATAAGAAAAAAGGGGAGGTCAGCACGGTAAACATTATTTTTCACTAGCTGGAATTCAGTGGAATGATTTTTGTTTTACAGGACAGGTTTTCTCTCATCAGCTGTTTTACTAACATTCATTATCCAGCCTAACTACTGTTGATATTTGGCAGTCTGTAATATAGGACATCTAAGATTCTTTAAAGATACATTTTATTAAGTCTTCCAAATGAATATGAGAATCTTCACCATTTTTTGATATTAAGAAAGTATTTATCATTATAAAGAATCAAAATCTAGTTTCTTCTTTTATTATGAAACACCACAAATTCTGTGATTAACATGGCTTTGACCAGAACTATCCAAACAATATTAATAACAATGATGAGATTCATTACCTTTGATGGCAGAAATATGTTCCTCTGACAACATATAGAAAACTCAAAGCATTTTACAGTGATATCTTTAAAGCATCAGAGAGTTGCAAAAACAAATAGAATGAGGTAGATTAAATACAAGAGAATAATCTAGAGCAGAGCTGAAAATTGTTAAAATTCACACCCCTCCCCATTGCCCTACAGGGTGGCATTTGCTAATTCAGAGAGTGGTCTGAGAATTGGAGACTTAATCTGAGAAGTACTGTTGGGGAAAGTGGAACAAAGATTCAGTAAATGTTCAGATAGAGCTAAAAGATTTGAAAAGCCTGAGACAGATGGCTGATTTTTCCCCAGAAGATATTTCTGGAGATTTAAATCTTCAAGGGTGGCTAAAAAGAGCTAAGTCAAAAGCTTATGAATGAGAAAGATATATTTCTGTCAGACTCTCAACACTTTGGGGAAAAAAAAAAGGCATTGAGAATAATGAGCCTGAATGTCAAATATGTAAAAGAGAAAAAGCTTTAGAATGGGAATAGGGAAGTGTGCTGATGGTAGGCAGCTGGTTTTCTGATTACAGAGCCAATCAGATCTGAAAACCCAGAATGGCCCCTGGGAAGACACTGATGTTGGGTTTTAGAGAAACCAGCCTAGATTTCAGATCTCTCCTAGGGTAGAAGTAATGGAATTAGAAAATGGAGCATTCTCAAAAATACAGTTAATTTCTTCTCAAAACTTGCAGTGTATTTTGAAACTGATTGGGATAGAAAGTTAAAGAACTTTGCTGAGAACCTAAATGCATTCCCACAGTCCCTAAAGTCTATGGAAATAAAGACATGGTGGGTTTCAATAGAATTCCTGGAGAGCCACATCCTAGTAACCAGGATCAGCCGAAGGCAGAGTCTACCTTAATAAAATGGTCATCCAACTCAGGTGCTCCTCCATCTCTGGAAAGACTGAGATGACCTGCTGCCTCTCGATTGTTCTCAAATAGGAAATAAAGAACACTTATGTAGAGATGGTGACATCATTTCGGAATAGTGACTTCAAAATAACCAATAGGCACAAAAATGTTAGACATAGTAAGACAGTAAAATATGACCAATATCTAAGATTCTCTTCAACATAAAATTACCATAAAAGTAGACCTTGAGATGATCGAGATGATCTATGAATTTCTTAGGCAAGGACTCTAAAATGACTATGTTTGACATGGTAGAGAAAAGAATGGAAAACAAATAGATGAAAATTAGACAAATCTAATCAAAGAGAAAGACCATGTGGGAAAAAACAAACATTCTAGAACCAAAAATAGCAGTAGTTTTAATTAATAATAGATGGGCCTTTGACATAGTAGATGTTGCAGTTCCAACTAATAGTGAAAAGGGTCACAGGTCAGAAAAAATATACAAATTAAAGCACAGAAAAAAGTAGAAAATAGCTAAAATATGAGATATGCAAAGCACTCTAAAAGAAAAAAAAAGAGAAAATACATAAAATATAAAAATGAAAATAATAAAAAAGAACATGTAACAATAAAAAGGTGAATATATAATAAAGAGCAACAAAATTAAGGGCTGGAATTTAAAACTATCAATAAAATATAATGAACCTCTAGAGTATGAGAGAGAGAGAGAGAGAGAGAGAGAGAGAGAGAGAGAGGAGAAAGTGCACTAATTATCATTCTCAGAAATTAAAATGGAGAGAATAATACAGTTTCTACAGACACCATAGGAAAAAGTAAAAAAAAAAAAAAACTTATGAAGAACTTCAATAAATTTTATGAAATAAAACAAACAAATATTGTGGCTAATTGCAGATGTATAATTGTACCTTATCACTCAAGAGTCAGACAAAATGCTATATAGTTAAAGAAAGCAAAATTAAAAATTCACAATTTTTTTCATAGCCACAGAACAAACTAGGCAAAACTCAATACCTATTCTGATTTTTAAGCTTTTTTTCCTAATAGAAGTAGAAGGGAATTTTAAAAATTTGTTACTACTTTATACCAATAAATGGCAAATAATACACATAAAGATGAGAATATTGAATATTTGTTTTTGTCCAAGAGACAGAAGATCCTACATTTTTCAATATCCTACTAGAGGACCTTATCTGTGTACTGAGGTGAAAAAAATTAAGTAGTAGACCTGATTAGGGGTCAAGAAACTACAGAGCATTTGAGCATTTGGGAGGTACAGCTGATATGAACAATGTTTTTATTTCACACTGGCTGACTACTTAGACCCACAGCAAGAAATAAAGAAGAAAATTTGAACTATAGCAATATTGGGAACATATTTGAAATGCTAAATAAACTGTTAATATTCTCTCATTGTTACTCTCCTTTGTCTCTGGTTTTGGCAGCTTTGGTGTTTGGGGACTTCCACGTACCTTCCATGGTAACAAAAATAAACTAATCTGATTCACTTACTCCGAGGAGAGCTTGTGTGTTAAGTCCTTGAAGCCTCATGTCATCATCAGAGGATGCTAAACTTTTGTTAGTTTACAGAGTGAGATTTTACTGCCATTCTCTATGATTCTGGCTAAATATTAAATGTGCTTAACATTTGGGTCTCCCCCAAATCCCTGTGTGGAAATGCTAGCCCTAATATGGTGGTATTGGAAGGTGGGGCTGTGGAGAATTAAGGGATGAGTGTGCAGTCTCATGAATGAAATGAGCTTCCTTATAAAAGGCAGACGTTTTTCTCTGTAAACAGACTGTATTGCTCCTTATTCTTGAAAAGCCTGTCCCCAAACTGTGGGAAATACATTTCTGCTTCTTATAAACCCTCCACTTTATGGTACTTTCTTACACCAACCCTAAATGACTAAGGCAGCTTCATTATGGTCACCATCAACTACAGCGCTGGTTCTCTACTAAATAAAAGCTTGTCCATGCTTACTAGACCCATAGTCATCCTTCCCTTTTTATCTCAAGAGGAACCCCTTTGGCAACATGATTTTTTTTTTTAAAAAAAAGGAGGAGACATGAAGAAGGGTATTCATAGAATAGAATAGAGATGCTGCTAATTACCAATAGCTGTGAAGGCCAACAGCCAACTTGCTGACCAAAGGACATTCCATTCTGAAATTTACATAGCCAGCCCACTTATTAATTCCCCAAGCGCCAGTGGGAAGTTTCCGGCCCTAGGAATCCCAAAAGAAAATAACATCAGTCTTCCAAATTTGTACAAAGCCCATAGAGTGTCAGCCACAAAATCAATGTTCCACTTCCTAGGGGAATTGTCCACAGCATGGGATAATTTAAGGTTGAGAACATTATTTTAGGACTGCTTCTTTTTAGATTGTTTTTGTTCATTAATTTTTTGAAAATTATTTCCCTCTTTCGTTAATTTATTTTCATTATTTATATTCAGTGTATACAACATATTTTTATTGATGACTATACTCAAGCATATTAACATATTCATCACCTCACATACGATCTCATCATGAGACATATCTAAATTTTTTTTTGTTTGATGGGAATGGAACCCAGAGGCACTTAACCACTGAGCCTCATCTCCAGCCCTTCTGTGTCTAGCTTGCTTCATTTAGCATTATGCTCTCCCGATTCATATCAATTATCACAAATAGCACTACCTCTTTCTTTTCTCAGGCTAGCTAATATTTCACTTCAATTTTTTGGATATGTATGCAGAGAAGGGATTTCTGGGTCACATGATAGACACATTTTAATTTTTGACAAACTCCCATATATTTTCCATAATGTCTTCCCATTTTTATTTATATTGAAAGAAAAACTGACACTGACATTCTGCTAAGCTCAGAAAACTAATACTCTTTCCTCTGCAGACTTGCCTCCATTAATTATATCCCCACTGCCCTATTTCCAACTTCTTTTTCCTTAGTGGCAATCATTTTCTTCATTCATTTTCTCCAAACCCTTGCCAACAGTTATTTCTTGTCTTTTTATAATACTCATTCTAAAAAGTGTGAAATAACCTCATTCTGGTATTGATTTCCATTTCTCTGATGAGGAGAAATGTTGAACACCTTTTCAAATATAGCTGTTGGCCAATATTTTATTATTTTATGTCTTCCTTGAAAACGTACCTAATATTTAGGTCCTTGGTCTTTATTTTAATAAAAATTTTAAATGAGTAGAAAATATCCCAAGCCAAAGCATCCTCAAAAGGCATTCTTCTTTAAAAAAATGTTTAAATTTTCTTTACTAGCTTTATCAAAGCCATTTACTTATTGAGGAATTCAACAAAATACTCTAATTGTGGTTGACAGATCAAGATACATGCTGCTGAAAATTTATCATTACATGAAAGTAATTGCAAGAAAGAAAGCTAAATTTACGATAGTAAATGACCAAGAAAATAAATTCTCTTGGTAATTCTTCCACTACATGAGAACAGAACAGAAATGTAGCACACCGATTACTGAGCAGTTTTGTATAGCATTGAAAAATCATAACCCTTCATGTTAGTTACATTATTTTCAGTCTGACACCTATTTGTCTCCAATTATCTCTTGAACACAAAAATTGCAATAAATTCTCCTAACTGGGCTGAAAATAATAAAAATTTCATATTAAGTGAAATTCATTTTTGTAACTCTGCTATTTTCTGCATCTGCCTATCTCCTTTTCCAGAGATGATTAAATTCTCTCTGTCCCACACTGTCCTTACAAACTGTTTTTTTTTATTGAGTTATCTCCCATCATACCTTTTAGACAATAACTAAATATTCTCTGTTTTCAATGCCTTTATTATACCCTAATCTTCTTTTTCCCTTGAATAATCTCTTATCCTTAAGAAAATGTTTTGATCTTCCCACTTTTAATTGTATTGACAGACTTACTAACTAGCCAATACTGATATTTTACTATAGATAAGAGGACAAATACTTTCTCCTCTGCAGACTTGCCTCCATTCTGTATAGCCCCACTCTCCTATTTCTAACTTATTTCTTAGTGGCACCCATTTTCTTCACTAACTATTAAGTCTCCATTACTTTTTTTCAGGATTCTTGCCTAATTACTGGCATATCTATGCCTTTCTATTCTTGCCCAGCTCACCAAGTGGTTTGTTTAGACTTTCTTACCATTTATAGTTTCAATTTTGCTCAGTCTTCTCCCAATGTGTGTTCTCAGATCAACAATTACTGTAAGATTTTAAAACTTGAGACTACCTCTGAAGGTCAAACCCAGGGTCCAGATCCACCCATACCAGCCTGTGCAAGGTGGGAGGGGAGTGGAGGGGGGGCAGGTGCACAGCAGGCCTGGTCCACCCCTTTCCCAGCAGAGCAGACACTTGCCAGAGGATAGCCTCTATGCAGGACTGCCCCTTCTGACCAGTGGACTACCACAGGATTCGAGATCCAGCTCACACCTCCCTCATCAGCCCACTCTGAATCCAGGCTCTCAGTAGGCCCTTTCACCCCTCCCCCTGGTGGGGCAGCCACCTCCAGAGCCCAGCCTTTGGTGCAGGACCACCTTCCACTCAGTGGCCCAGATCCACCCACACACCCCACTGTGCTGAATGAACCCCGGCAAACAGCAGGCCCAGTCCACCTCTCCCCAGGCCTGGAAGACACCCACCCGAGCCTAGCTTCTGGCGCAGGACTACCCCTTCTGACCAACAGACTACTGAGGGAGGTCAAGTCCAGTGGCTCAGATCCACCCACTCCAACTTTGCTCAGGACCCGGATCCAGGAAGCAGTAGCATTCACTGAAGGACACCAGCAGGGTCTGGAAGCCCAACATCAAGGGGAGGTACAGACAATCTGCATGGGTACTACAAGAATATAGAGAAGAAACTATAATATCTCAGATCCACACTGCAAGAGAGGAAGACACATAGACAACATGAAAAAAACAAGGGAGGAAAGTGCCCCAAAGAAACCAGGACACTATAATAACAGAACCCATGGGCAGCGAAGTTGATGAAATGTCAGACAAGGAGTTCAGAAGGTTCATAATTAAAATGATCTGTGAAGTAAAAGATGACCTAAATGATCAAATACAGGCAAAAAACTGATCAGTCCAACAATGAGATAAGAGAGCAAACACAGGTAGCAAAAGATGACTTCAAGAGAGAGAGAGAGACTCTGAAAAAAAAAACAGAAATTCTTGAAATGAAGGATACAATAAATCAAATAAAAAATCCAATAGAAAGCATAACCAACAGACTAGATCACTTAGAAGAAAGAAGTCAGATAATGAAGACAAAGAATACAATCTGGAAAATAAAGTTGATCACACAGTGAAGATAGTTAGAAACCATGAACAGAACACCCAAGAATTATGGGATAGCATCAAAAGACCAAATCTAAGAGTTATTGGAATAGAGGAAGGCACGGAGTTTCAAACCAAAGGAATGCACAATAACTTCAATGAGATAATATCAGAAAATTTCCCAAGCATGAACAACAAATTGGAAAACCAAATACAAGAGGCTTACAGGACACCAAATGTACAAAATGACAACAGGTCTACACCAAGGCACATTATAATGAAAATGCCTAGCACACAGAATAAGGATAGAATCTTAAAAGCTGCAAGAGAAAGGAATCAGATCACATATGAGGGAGACCAATTTGTATCTCAGCAGATTTTTCAACCCAGACACTCAAAGCCAGGAGATCGTGGAACAACATATACCAAGCTCTGAAAGAAAATGATGCCAACCAAGAATCATATCCAGCAAAACTAAGCTTTAGATTTGATGATGAAATAAAAACCTTCCATGATAAACAAAATTTAAAAGAACTTACAACTAGAAAGCCTACACTGCAGAACATCCTCAGCAAAATATTCCAAGAAGAGGAAATAAAAAACAATGATGAGAATCAGCAGAGGCAGGGATTACACAAAAGGAAACTCTAATCAGAAGAGAAACCAAGTCACATTAAATACCAAAAATAAACAAAAATGGCTGCTAATACAAATTATGTCTCAATAATAACCATGAATGTTAATGGCCTAAACTCACCAATCAAAAGACATAGACTAACAGATTGGATTAAAAAAAGACCCAAAAATATGCTGGCTCCCAGAGACTCATCTCATAGAAAAAGACATCCACAGACTCAAGGTGAATGGTTGGGAAAAGTCATACCATTCACATGGACTGCAGAAGAAAGCATGGGTTTCTATCCTCATATCAAGTAAAGTAGACTTCAAACTAAAGTCAATCAAAAAAGACAAGAAGGACACTACATACTGCTCAAGGGAAACATATATCAATAAGACTTAACAATTTTAAATATATATTCCCCAAACAATGGAGCAGCTATGTTCATCAAACAATCTCTTCTCAAGTTCAAGAGTGAAGAAGACCACAACACAATAAATTTGGGTGACTTTAACACACCTCTTTCATCACTAGATAGATCTAAAGAAAAGCTGAACAAAGAAGCTATAGAACTCAATAATAAAATCAATAACTTAGACTTAACTGACATATATAAAATATTCCATCCTTCAATGAGAGAATATATTTTCTTCTCAGCAGTACATGGAACCTTCTCTAAAATAGAACATATACTATGTCAAATAGCAACTCTTAGCAAATATAAAAAAGTAGAGATACTACCCTGAATTCTGTCAGATCATAATGCAATGAAATTAGAAATCAATGATAAAATAAGAAATAAAATCCACTCCAACACTAAAATCTGTAAGGTAAATAGAAAGCCTACATCTTGGGAGTAAATCTTTACCCCTCACACATCAGATAGAGCACTAATCCTAGGGTATATAAAGAACTCAAAAGCTAAACACCAAAAACCAAATAACCCACAATAAATGGGTCAAGGATCTGAAGAGACACTTCTCAGAGGATGTACAATCAATCAACAATACATGAAAAAAATAAATGTTTATCATCACTAGCAATTAGAGAAATGGAAATTAAAAACCACTCTAAGATTTCATCTCACTCCATCCAGAATGGCAGCTATTATGCATACAAACAACAATACGGGTTGGCAAAGATGTGGGGAAAAAAGGTACACTCATACACTGCTGGTCAGACTGCAAATTGGTACAACTAATATGGAAAGCAATATGGAGATTTCTTAGAAGATTGGGAATGGAACCATCATTTGACCCAGCTATCCCTCTCCTCGGTCTTTACCCAAAGGACTTAAAAACATCATACTATAGGGACACAGCTACATCAGTGTTTATAGCAGCACAATTCACAGTAGTTAAACTGTGGAACTAACCTAGATGCCCTTTAATAGATGAATGAATACAAAAAAATGTGGCATATATACAAAATGGGAATATTACTCAGCAATAAAATAGAATAAAATCATGGCATTTGCAAGTACAAGGATGGAGTTAGAGAAGATAATGCCAAGTGAAGTTAGCCATTCCCAAAAAAAAGCAAGTGCTGAATGTTTTCTTTGATATAAGGAGGCTGATTCATGATGGGATAGGGAGCAGGAGCATGGGAGAAATAAATGAACTTTAGGTAGGGCAAAGAGGTTGGAGGGGAAGGGAGGGGACATGGGCTTAATAATTATGGTGGAATGTGATGATCATTATTATCCAAAGTACAGATATGAAGACACGAATTGTGAATATACTATGCATACAACCAGTGATATGTAAAATTCTGCTCTATAAGTATAATAAGAATTGTAATGCATTCTACTGTTATTTAAAATTAAAAATAAATAAATAATAAATGGATTCATATAAAAAAGTTTAAAGCTTATAGATAATAATTTCTTTTAAAATATTTCAAGTTGTCTGTACATATTCCCATCATAGATTTTGAAAAGAAAATCCAATAATGCTTGAAAACACTAAGTTCCAATGACTGTAGGAAAATGGCTGACCTCTATAATTATTATAATCACCACAGAATGGGACACATTTGGCAAGTTCATTGCCTGCCATGATATATTATACACAAAGTGTCAGATGTGTAAACTTTATATATGACTAGCCTATGTGATTTACCAGATTCAGGGATCTGAGAATAGAAATTTGGTTAACTATTTTAAAGCACAGATTTGGGGAGACATGGCTTGCATTGAATATTGGCTTCTTCATTTTCTAACTCTATGACCTAAATAAAAGCTATTTAACCTTTATATTATCTGGTCTTCTCACCCCATAACATAGAGTTTTTGAAAGGATCACATGAGATAAGCTTGGATAAAACCCAAAGAACAAATCACCTTCTCACTGTAAATGTTTTGCAAGTGTTAACTATTTTTTAGGAATGTGGTTTAAACTAAAAAGTTAACAATAGAGTGATATATGTCACTGTGAGATATCACTGCATCCTTACAGAGTCCTCTGATGACTGATACCAAAACTAGAATTAAGTAGAGGAGAAATGTGGGCAAATCACCACTGTCTGAAAGTATAATGAATGATTTTAATGAAAACTAGAACATGATAAAACAAAATTCTCTTTGAATCAAATGAAATTTTTATTAGTACAAAGACAGTAGATAGAAAGGACCATATCATTTGGAATTGCAAGAGCTGTTTCTTTTCAGAAGCTGTATGAGAACTCAAGTCCAACTCAGAATGGAATCACCTATCAATCACCTATCACTTCTCTGGTCAGATTGTCCAAAAGTCTATTGCCTCCTCCTTGAACATGGCTGAAGAGAATATAATGGCATTCAGTAACTCCTAGTTAGCAAAATTTAGAAGACACAGTGAAGCTCTAAGCAAATTGTACTTTGATCATTTCTCTCTATAAGATGTGAGAAAACAGTGAGTTTGAGAAAGAAAATCTATTCAAGACAGTATTCAAGGGCTCAGAACATAAACATGAGAGATATGTAGAAACAAATTAGATGTACACATGTTTTCCCCATATAATAATTTCCCTTGCTGTCCTTTTTTCACTAAGCTTAATTCATGTAAATTCTTCCATAGAAGTGAAGACAATTCCAAATTTATGATAAGAAAAAATTAGAATATATTGTCAGCAAGTTCCCAATGGGTAAGAAGGGAAGAGAGACAAATCCTCTGATTCCACAAGAAAGGTAAGAAAAGGAGGGGATTGTTAAAACAGAAAAAAAAATGTTAAACAAATTGTTTTGCTCCTAATATTGAACCAAAAGAAAATGAGATTACAGTCAAATACTCATTTTGGCCTTTGACTGAGATTGTTTCTAAAACAGAAAACATTGGCTTCGCTGCAACACATTAAAAACACAGCAACACATTTTTCGATGAGAGGTTGGAGTTGCTATTGCTCAGTTTTCATGTCACTTTGAAATGATGCAAAGATTCCTGCTCATTCCAATTGAGAGCCCGAGGGCTTGCCTTGTGGTCCTGCAGATGGTGGCAGTTTGAGCAGATTTACTGAGAAGTGAATGAGTAAGCAGCCAAGATTTAGAAATAACAAACGTGGTGCTGAGTCACTTAACTGTGACAGCACCCACAGCACACAACAGTTTTATAGAAAATATCTGTGGGATTCCTGTGACCAGGTGCATGAGGAACATCTGCATAGAAGTCAGTGACAGCCTCAATGTTAGCAATGGGAGGAGCATACGGGTCTTCAACCACCAGGGTGAAACTTCAGTTATTTCTCAAATACAGAAAATAGCTTGGGGAACAGTTTTTAAAACCATGATATTTGCAAATGTTTAAAACTTCAATAAATAACCAAATAGCTAAAATACAACTTCATTCTGTTCAGTTTAGCCAAAGTATTATGTCTCTGCCTCCTTTGCAGATAAAACTAGTCATTACTTGTATGTAAAAGTTTATAACTGAAAATTCTAAGAAGGCCCTTATGAGGGGAACCAAAAGACTTTCCACTGTCCTCTCTCTTGCTGCCGGAAACATGGGCATTAGAGCTGCAATTGTATATGCATCCTTGTGACTCTGACTTTGGAACTTCATTGTAATTATAGTAGAGGAGAAAGATTTAGTCTGAGTTCCTGAGGGACTGTGGAAGTTCCATTCTGCTAAGATATACCTTACACAAAAACAGCTCTGGATTTCTTACCTTGAGAATATTGTTCAATGAAAGAAAAATAATTGGTTTAAGACAATATTGTTTGTGTTTTGAGTTTCCTAAGTGACATAGAATTTGGTGCCTGAAACTGATGCTGCATAAAATGGAGAATTTATTGAATGGAAAGACTAGGATGTAAATGAAAAGGACTTGGGAAACGTGGAAATGCATTGGCAGAACATTTGATCAAATCTTCACCCACTTTATCATCCACAGATGACTGAGCCACAAGGCAATACCCATACAGTCTTTGGCAATCCTTCTCCCACATGGCCTCTTAACTGCATTAAGTATTACATATTATTCATTTTAAAATATTTCAAGAGGAACTTGTTTCAGGGTCCTTGATGTTGTTGTTGTTTTGCTACAACAAAACATGCTGATAACAAGCATACCTTCTTTATCTTTCCTTGTGCACTGACAGGAGAGCTTCTCCGTGTTACACATTTGGGACCATGGGGCATAAGAGTATGCACATGTTTAGTTCCACTAGGTGTTGCCAAAGTACTCCACAAAGTAGCTGCAAAAGCTCTCCTTCACCAGCAGCCATATATGGCATTTCATCCTTGCCAACACTGAAGTTGGCAGGCAGTTAAGTTATTGTCCAGTTTAGGAGCATGACAGAATATTTAGTTACAGTTACAATTTTACATTCCATGGTTTCTAATTAAATTGAAATTCTTTTCATACATTTGATCAAGGGCCTGGAGAACCCTTGTTCAAGGAAGTGAGCTTTTGCATTTAACACCTTTTATAACAGCATTTTTACACATTGCTTTTGATTCATAGGAGGGATTTTGGAAAACTGGTTTGAAAATTGGCTACTAATTCTTTGTCAGTTATGTTCTCTCGCCTAAACTTAACTGAAAATATTTTAAGTCTTTTCAGTTAAGGCATTCCATTTTAGAATGATCAAATTACTATACATTTTTCTGTTTTCTGTTTTCATATCACAGCAAATACTCCATATCCTGAAGACATAAAGAAAATTTGTGTATCCACTAAAAGTTTTAGTTTTTTTAAACAATTATTTAATCCCCAGGAATACTGTATATGATGTGAAGTATATTTATTTTGTTACTATGGAAAGCCACTTTTATCATCATTTGTTAAATTTTTTTCTCCATTTATCTATATTTCTGTGTCCAACATATATAAAATATTCAGCAATACATGAGTCATATGTAGACTTCTGTGACATGGTTATTTGATCACATGACAGAAAAATTTTTAATGTCTCAATTACTATTATTGCTTGGTTCACCTTAACATATGTCCACATATTGACCCTTATTCATGTTTTTCCTTCATATAATCTTTTCTATCTATATTTTCACACATTATCTTGTCAAGTTCCACCAAGGAAAAACTGAGATTTTGATTACAATTATGTTAAATTTACTCATTAATTTACAGAGAGCTGAAATTTGATAATAATTGATTCTTTTTATTTATAAATACAGTATACCTTAAATTTTGTCTTATTTTATGCCTTTAGCAAAGTTTTAAAATTTTTTCCCATAAAGAAGTTTGACATTTCTGTGAAATATATTCCTATGTACAACATATTGCACGTTTTTCCCTTTGAAAATCACATTTTCTCATTCATTTACCAAATAAATAAAAATGCAGCAATGAATATATGTCAAGTTACATCTTCTTTTCTTATTGAAGTTTTTTTTTTTTTCTTTGGCTGGGGAGGTACTGGGGATTGAACCTAAGGGCATTCTACTGTTAAGCTGTGTCCACAGCCCTTTTTATATTTTGAGACAAGGTCTGGCTAACTGACTTTGAACTTGCTGTGCTCCTGTCTTAAGTCTCCTGAACTTCTGGGATTATAGGCTACAGCATCTCACAAGAAACCTTAAAATGTCATCTGTGATACTCATTTATCCCTTCTCTCCAGTTCTTGAATGATGTCCTTGTTTTTCTGAATTGGCTATAATATGATATAACATTGAATATAAATGGTAGGAATATATTTTTTTCTCATTTATAGTTTTTAAAAAATTATTCTAACATTTCACCATTAAATACTATGTTGTATTCGGTTTCTTTTTAATTTTCTCTTTGAACTATCCTATTATCCTTAGTTTGTTAAAGCTGTTTGAGAAAAATGAGTGTTGACTCTCAGCAAAACATTTTCTCATAGCAACATTCCTAATCATATATTTTTATTCTTTAATTAAGAAAAATTATGTAAGTACATTCTCAAGAGAAGTAAATCTGTGTTTACTGGCTGGAGTTAACCCTACTTGGTCATAATATACTGTCATGGGGCTTATTTTACTAAGTATATAGAATACTCAGCTTTATTCATAGTGGTGTTTCCCCTATAACAATCCAGATTCTCTGCCTTAAGAAGTAATAAAGAAAAGGGAAAAATAAAGAAATAAAACAAGGAAGGAAGAAAGGAAGGAAGGAGGGAAGGAAGGTAGATAGGGAGGCAAGGAGGGAGGGAGAGATGGATGGAGGGAGGGAAGGAGGGAGGAAGGAAGAAAGGAAGGAAGGGAAGAAAAATTATGGAGCACATAGAACATAATTTTTTAAATGCTTTGTATGTACTTAAACTGCAGCTTTATAAGGCAAGCAGTCTTATATGCATTTTTCAGATGAAAGACTGAGGTTAGGAGGTAGAATATCTTTCTTGAGGCAAAAACTCATGGCAGATGCAGAATTCTGAAAAACTCTATCATGTTACTTGTTTGATTCTCCCAGAATTTTCATCATTTCAGGCCATAGTTTATCTAATGACTCTTTATAATGGGCATAACCTTCTTCTTGGTCCTTTCTCTCTCTTCCCTTCTATATTTTCTTAGTCTTTGTTACTTTCTTATTCTCTTTAACTTAATAATAAAATTAAATGGTTATTTTGATGCATTTTACTTGATCGGGGCCCTGGAATGAATAAATATCCACATCTGCTATTCATAACCATATGCATTGGCTTTGTAAATATCGAATGAATACCCTCAGATATTTTTTAAATGAATGGAATTACTTTTCCTTGAAGCTAATGTTTATATTTTCAAGAAGTTGTTGGTTTTTCTGTTACTGTATGAGAAAGAAAATTCCCTTGAGTAGTGAAGGAGAAAATTAGTTTAGAAGAGAAACAAAGTAATTAACATAGGATATAAAACAAGCAATAAAGGTAGTCAAAATATAACAAACATAATGAAATTAAAATGGCATTAAGGGAAATATCCAAGCCGTAAGAATCAAAAATGGTAAAGTAAACAGAAATATATTAAACTCTATATAATCAACATTCTAAAAATATCTTACAGAGCATTTCTGCCTGCTCCATTGGGTAAAGTTTGCAGAAACTGAGGTTATTCAAGATCCCCCCAAAAAGGCATAAAGAAACTGAGTGGGAAATGTAGCATTTTATTAGCCTTGGGAAATGACTTCAAAGACTCCAGAGAAAAGATAGAAGGAATGAGATGGAAGCATCAAAATCTCTTTTATTTTTGTTGACTAGTTCCATTATTTAATATGAAATCTATTTTTATTCCTGTATTTTGTAAACAACTGCAACTGTGAAATCATGGTAGAAAAGTAAAACTTTTTTTTAATCTAAATTTTCTTATATTTGTATAATTTTGGTATTATTAAAACCTGAAACATTATGTAAATATATTACAAAATGTTATTATGGCCTCTTACTATAATGAGAAGATAAGCATTTATTCAGAGCATACAGTTGAGAACAATTGAATCATCATGCCTACACATAATTTATCTTACTTTTCTACCATAAAAATAATTTATATATTCAATTAATTATTTAATAGTGTTTTATATTCATATTCATTTCCCCCCTTCATGTCAATATATGTGAAGATCTCATTGAGCCTAGATTTCTTTATACTTCCAAAAGTCAGTGAGGTACTTCTGAGAAAAACAAAATGTGAAATCACAGCATAAATCATATGTACAAAAGAGTTTTGTACAAAATTTAGTAAAGTTTGGGTGAAAATTTCAGAGGATGTCTCATGATCTGGATGTTAATCTATAGAATTAGAAATGGTTGAAGTGAGTTAGGCTATCACTCTGAGCAGGAATATAAATGAAAATGAAAGCTAAAATATCATTAAGTAGAGTCTAAGGTAGTTACTTAATAGAAAAGATAAATGAACATTTGGGAAAGGTGATAAGAGACTTTAAAAGTTGGTAAATTAACTTATACTGCTTTTTTATTGGATTATAAATTCTTGGAACCTAGCTCACCTCTGTACCTGTGAAGTAATCTTATTCAGAACCAATCTGTGCAGGAAATCAAGTTAGGATGAGTCCTACAGGATTAGGGTATACCTTAATCCAATGACTGGTTTCCTTCTGAGAAGAAAGAAATTTGGACACAAAGGCACATAGACATAAGGATAATGTTATGTGACAATGGAGTCAGAAATTGGCATGATAGAATTATCAAGAAACTACAAGGTTGCCTGTAAACATCAGGAGCCAGAAGGAAGGCAGAGAAGAACGTCTACTGGGCACCTTGCCCCTTCCCCTCCATCATTTGCCTGCCTAGTATTCAGGTCTGTGAGTGAACATGTTTCCGCTACTTTCCGTCCCTCAGTTTTTGGTGATTCAGCATGGAAGTCCCCAAAATCTAAAATTAAAACAGGTCCTACCTTCCACCTTAGAGGAAAATTACTACCAACTATTTCATTCAATGTTTTGAGTGGGTAATAAATACAGAGTCACAGGAAATTCCAAAGAAATACACAAGGTCTCCCATATACCCACTGTTTCCCCAGCCTTTCTCTCTTCTAATAGCTTGTGGAAGTAGAATGCAGTATCAAATCCAGGAAGCTGATGGTACAGTCCATACATCTTCATAGATTTCTCCAGTTACACATGTACTATATTAGTGGGCTTCTGTACATTGTGGGGTGTGTGTGTGTGTGTGTGTGTGTGTGTGTGTGTGTGTCTATGCAAATTTATAACCAACCCATAAACCAAAATACTTCTAATATCATCATCAGTACTTTAGATCAGCAATATTTTCATAGTCACAAATTCACTGTCCCCTGGCAACCATTAATCAATTATCCATCTCTATAGCTTCACAATTTCATGAGTACTGGAATCAAGCTTTTGATTATACCTTTTTTCATTCTATGTAATTTTCTTGATATTCAACAAAATGCAGTCTGTATCAATATTTTTTTTATTGCTGACTAGTATTCCATGATTTGGATGCATGGTTTATATGTATGCACATGTTCAGTTTGCTAAAACATTCACTGCTGAAAGACTTTTGAAGATTTTATAGTTTTGCAACATAAAATAAAAAAACAAACCTACAATAAACATTTATGCACACATATTCATACATATATATATACTCAAAGTATGCGGCTTCACTTTTCATCTTAAAGTTTTTCATGAAGAAAAAACTACTATTAATGAGTTCAATTATTCACTTGTTTCTTGTATGGATTGTACTTTGGGTGCTATAACTAAAAACATTTTTCCCTAAGCTTAAGTCCTAGAAGATTTCATTCATATACATGTGTGTATCTGTGTTATATATATGATTATATGTGATATATATAGATATACACCTATATACATTAATATGGATATATATATATATGTATTATTTTCTTGCAGTTATTTCTGATTTATTTTAAGTTTGTTTTTTTGTAAGGTGTGAGTCTTACACTAAGAATGTGTTTTTTGTCTGTATATCCAGTTGCTTTACCACCATTTTAGGGAATAGTACCCCACTTTCATGAAATTGCTTTTGTTTGTCAAAGATTAGTGAGACACATTTGTGTGAAAATATTGTATGGTTCTCTGTTTGGTTGCAATGATCCATACGTCTCTTTTTCTGGCAATACTGCACAGTCTTGATTACTGCAGCATAAATAGGCATGTTTTTCCAAATACAGCCTTTGTTCATTTTCTTCATCAGCATGTTATAGTTTTTAGCATACAGTTCCTATGCATGTTTTGTTAGATTTAAACTATTTCATTTTATTTGGTACAATCGGGAATGGCTTTGTGCTTTTTATTTTGCTACCCAATTGTCTATTGTTGATACATAGAAATGAAATTGATTATTTTGGTTGATCCTAAATTCTGTGACATTCATTTGTTCAATGTATACATCTATTGAAATTTTCTGTTTACATTATCATGTTATCTGCATTTTTTCCTATTTGCATGTCTTTTATTTCTTGTCATTTTCTTATGAAATGGCTAGAAATTACAATATTGCTTAAGTAAGAGTGTTGAAAGCAGATATCCTTGCTTCATCCTAATCTTAGGAGAATTCACATTATCTATGAATGATCTTTGCAAAGTTGAAGAATGTCTCCTCTAAACCCATTATATGAAGAGGTTTCTTCTTAGACATAAATGTGTGTTGAATTTTGTCAAATATTTTTCTGTATCAATTTATTTCATCATATGATTTATTAATTTTAATCTTTTGATATTGTGGATTATATTAGTTTTCAATATTAAGTCACACTTTCACACCTGGAGTCTCACTCATTCTCTATAATTCTTTTCATATTTTGCTTGTTTTGATTTGATTTTAATGTCTAAGATTATTAGAGATATTGGGAGACAACTTCATCTCATTCCGGAAGGTAGCAAGGCACCTATGACTCAGTTTTTAATGAGCCTCTTTATGATGGTGGAGGTATATGTACAACACTTGGATCATTGAAATGAAAGAGAAAAAAAAGCTCATTGTAAAAAATAAGGAACACATGCAGGCAATATCAGATAGATTTCTTTAAATCCTGAGTAAAAAATATTATTTTAGTAGTATTACTAAATAATTTCAGTCACATCAAGTTCTAAATCTAATTCTCACTGCTTCACACATTTTAAATCATAAGGGAGAAAAAGGAGAATTGAGTCTCCCTTATGGTTTCATGTTATGATTTATATAATAAGGTGTCCTCCAAAATCTTCTGAATTAATACAGAAATACTCAGAGGTGAATTTACTGGATTATGAGAGCTACAACCTATTCAGTGTGAATGTACTGACAGGGTGGTAAACTAGGCAGAGGGAATGTAAGCAGAGGAAGTAAGTCACTGTGTGCAGTCCCTGGAAGGTTCAGACTCCCTGTGGTCTGTTCCCTATCTTCTCTTTGCTTCCTGCTTATCACTATCTAAGAGTAGCACTTTTCTACCATACTGTTCTGCCATTATGTGCTGCCTCACCTTGGGCCCAGAGCAATGGACTAGCAGACCATGGACTAAACCTCTGAAACCATGAACCAAAATATTTTTTTTTCCTTATCTAATTTGTTTGTTCTTTTGGTCACAGCAATAAAAATATGACTAACATATAAATTGATATCATGACTATGGTCATGACTAAATGGTTCAAAAATCTTTGAAGCTGGTTTGTGTGAGAAATTTGGAAAACTTGACATGGTAGGATGGTGAAGCTTTATAATGTTTTACATGCAGATAGCTTAATGAATCATTTGAGTGGGAGCTCAGAAGACCCAAGAGCACAAAACGAAGACTGTCCTGGGGTTTACAGAGGATAATGAGGGTTTAAATGGGAATAGGAGTAGAAGTCACTTGTGTCATATTGTGTCATATAATGGCAAAGAACTTGTCTACATTTTTATGTCCTGAGACTTCGAGTCTCACTTTAAAGGTGATGTGCTAATTAATCTGTAGAGGCAATGTCAAGGCAGCATAGCATTCAGTGAGTGCCATCAATTTTGTTAGGAGCATTTAGCCAAATTTACTGTAAAAAAAATGAGAGCAGAAAGTAGAGAAAGGGGATTTTAAATATTTGCTGTTTGGCCAGAAAAGTGCATATAAAACTGAGGCCAAGAAAGTTGCGATTGTTAAAATTATTACAGAAACAAAAGTGAAATTACATGCTTTGCATGAGAATGCTAGGAAAGATGGCTTGAGGGCATCTCCAGAATATGCAAGACCAAATTTGTTGTAGGCTCAATGGTGAAAAAGAAAATCTTCTTTGAGAAGAGATCATGGAGGCATCTTGTTTATACAAGGGGCCCCTCAGCCATGCAGGTACTCAAAGTCATGGCAATCACCATTCTGGAACGGGGGCACTTATTGCATGAGTGAACAAGAAAACTTGACATCATGCATATGGTGCTGGTTCTGTAGGAGTACAAGATGCTGGAGATAGGAGACATAGAGATGTCCATCAAGAACTCAAGGGAATGTCTGAGAAACCAGGGAAAAGGTGACAGGTTTGGAATTCCTCTGGTCTTCCCTTCAGAGCGTGATATGTAAAGCTGTGCAGGACCACCAAAGCTCTTTGGAGCACATCTTACCACCATGTGTCCTACCCGGTTTACTTGAGTTACTTGTCTTGTTTCCCAGCTGGATTTTGGTCTTATCTGGGCACCATCCCTTCTTGTGTTATTCCTGTTCCTTTCTTTGGGGAGGGGAATGTTTACTCTGTGCCACTGTGTCCTGGATAGATATCACTTGCCTTTGATATGTACAGGGGCTCACAGCCAAGAGTTTCCCTAACTCAGAAGACTTGAACATGAACTTTGGGGCAATGCTGGAACTGTTAAGACTACGGAGACTTGGGAGATGAATTATATACATTTTGCATTGTGAGAGGGACATGAGTTTGGGGGGACCAAAAATTGGAATTGGAATGTTATGATTTCAATGAGTTGTCCCCTTAAAGCTCCTGTGTTAACGCAGCAAAGTTTGAACATGAAAACACTTCATCACCCTATCCTAATTTGATGGACTAAATCAGTGGCAACAGTAGACAGGTAGGGCATGTCCTGGAAGGTTTCATTTTCCTTCTAACCCTTTCCACTTGCTCTCTCTGCTTACTGGCTGCGGCCAATGGAGCAGCTTTCCTTCGCCATGTCCTTCCACCAGGATGCTCTGTCTCACCTCAGGCCCAGAGCAATGGACTCGGCCAACCATGGATTAAACCTCTGAAACCATAATCTAACATGAATGTGTCCACCTCTAAGTGATTCTCTTTGGGCATTTTGGTCACAATGATGGAATCTTACTCATATTTGGCAAATTGACTCTACATTAACTCATTTATCAAATGTTCATTATTTATCTTTTTTAGATTTCTTTAGAACTCTCAATATCATGATATGTAATGCATTTACATATTGTAATTGCCTGATAAGTTGTATTTAAGATACTATGCAATATTTCTCTATGATCTTTCAATTAAAAATATGTACTTTCAATTAAAAATATGTACTTTCAATTAAAAATAAAATAATATTTTTAACAGTCGAAGTTGCTTGTTGGTGCTATAATGACAATTTTTTAGGACTAATTTCCTAAGTAGTGTTCAAGAGAAAGATTTTAAATAAACTTCCAATGAATTTAGGAACAAACAAAAATTTCCATAATTTAGAAGTTAAAAATTAAATCTGAAATATTCATTTTAAATACAAATATGAATAATTCAAAATAGGTACAATAATTTCTTAGCAGAAATCATTTAAGCTAATTAACCCAGTTTACAACTGTAACTGTACTTATCTGAACTACTTCTTCTAATGAAAAATTGAAAAAATTATATAATTGCAAGAATAATTTATTCTTGTCTTTTCAATTTTTATGTTCTCTCTCACAGGGTAAATCTTCTGATCTTTAATTATATGTGCTAACAATATCCTCACAAAATCTAATGCTGATCTGTAAACATGAGTTAGATGATATTCCTAAAACTTGATGTAATGTTAATTTAAAATTTTCTGTTCTACAAATGTTTGCATAAATAATGAATTGAGGTGTTGCTGCTTCCCTGATCTTTGTTTAATTAGACACTTGGCAATTTAGTACAACTGTAAGAGAAATATGACAGATAATTTCTTCTTTGCATTAAACATAATTATGTGAGCTGTTTGGAAAATAAATTTTCAAAAATCTTCATGTAACTGCAGTTTCTCTGTATCATCTTACGGGAAACTACTGCATTTATTAAAAAATTATTCAAAATTCAGTTTGCTAGTTCTAGAAACAGAAGACTAATGATATTGTTGTAGAGAATTCATTAAAAACACAGAGACTGCTTCCACTGCAGAGAAGATCTTAAACACACACACACACACACACACACACACACACACAATTTATCTTTTTCAGGAGATCTGTAGACCAGGAGTTGAGAGTAGAGATCTCCAATTTAGAATATTCTTTCATTATGAAGCCATAATGAAAGTCAGGATGAAATTGTAGTCCTGAAATTTAGGATTTATTTAGTTCCTTCCCATGACCACTGCTGCCCCAACACACACTAATACATTTCTAGAAGAATGAAAGAAAAGCACTATATTTTAATAGGAAATATTCTTTTAAAAATTAAATACATTCTCAGGGTGCCAAAAGAAGTGGTAATGTATGTATAACTGCTTCGTATCAAAACCTTCTTTATTTTAATAGCACAAATCCTGACTCTAAAGGACCAGTTATCAATTGCCAAGTCCTGTCTGCTAATATAAAACTTCCATTCAAACTTATTCCTTTATTTGTAAAAATTAGAATGAAAAACGCCTGTTGTCTTGGGAAATTCAGAAAAGCAAAGAGAAAATCCAATTTTAAAGGCAAAAAAAAATGTCACCATAGCAAGATGTATGTGCATTACTCAGTATAGTCAGGTGCCAAAGAACAGCATTGTGGTAAATGATGGGTTCCATGTATGACAGTGATCCCCAAAGATTGTAATGGAGTAAAGCATGTCTATCACCTAGTGATGTCATAGCCATTGTAGCTGGACAGCATGTCTCTACTTACATGTTTGTGGGGATGATGATTTGGACCAATCCACTGCACCCTTAGCCCCATAAAAGTATATCACATGCTATTAGGCACAGTACATAATACTGATAATGATCAGCAGCCATGTTACAAGTTGATGTGTTTACATTACTATATACTTTGTATCATATTTTAGAGTGTGTTTCCCCTCTACTTAGAAAAATGTTTACTCTAAATTGAAAGGCTATGTTACACTGGCAGCCACCTCACCTATCTCATGCTTACCCCATTTTTGATTGCCTCATTTTCTCTTGTGCTTGATTTAATGTCTTTAAATTTGATTTAATGCTCCATGAGGGTATCATGTTTTATTCATCAGAGTCCTAGAGCAACAGGATGTCCTCACGGAGCATATAGTCTAGGTAAGCACTTGGCTTTATTATCTAACAATCTTGGTGTGTGTAGGTGCTCCACTGATGCTCATACAATAATGAAATCTCCTATGGACTCATTTCCAGAATGTATTCCCACAGTGAAATGATGTATCACCGTGTCTTCTGAGAATTTCAAGCAGTTCAAGAAACTCAAGTAGTTAAGTAGTTCTAGCTTTCCAACACAAGGACAAAAAGTTAGGAATGAGGAATGTGCTTCATGAAAACTAAACACTTTAGGCATTAAAATATAATCTGCTCAGAAGGAAAACAATTCTACAAAGGAACAACAGATTCACCTCACTGAGCACTGAGTACCCGAGCAAGATGACTTAAAAATAACCCACATAGACAAAATATTGTGTAATGTTAACACATTAATGATAAAAAAAAGAATTTTCTATACCAAGATGGAAAACAACAAACAGTTAAGCAGATCTCCATATTTCTCATCAGGAGGATAAGATATGGGGAGAATAAGCAACAAAGTCTCCAAACACAGAGGAAAAATAAGATAAATCTAGACACTTATATAGTAACCAAATGTTCATGAATTTTCTATTGAAAAGAAATGTCCAGTAATTTAAAATTATTGAAAATGTACTTGCATGGAAGGAAATTATTTTCATATTGATTCCTTAAATTGAGAATGAACACCACAAATAATGAGTGCACATTTATGTGATCTTAATTTTTAATTTTTCATCCTTGTTGGCAGGGAGCTGGAGCAGAATTGAGTTAGCATTTTGTTTTAAATGCTACTATTGGGACAAACCAAAAACTAGTAGAATAAGACTATATGTAAAATTGACTTTTAGAAAATATTGTCCTACCAGCTAAACAATATTAAAGTGTACAGATTTTTCCAGAAGCAGAAACAAGGGCAATCAGACATTGTCAGCTATTGAATGTAGTATTCTAACACACAACCACAGTTCAAAACCAAGTTAAGGCAAAGTCAGGGTGATTTTAATAGTAAGACAGAAAAAGTAAAAATTCATCCTCATTTGATGGAAGGAATATTTGGTACTGAACAGCACAGCTGCTGTGACATTAAAAATCTGGAAAAGTAAATGCAGCTAAACATAACTAACTGTTGCTCTTTCTGGGCAGCAGTTACACAATCATAATAAACCAATGTTTTCAATTTTTCTACTGTTAGAATCAACTAGAGAGAAAGCAAAACTGTTCATTGTCCATAACATAATAGTGTTTAAAAATATCACTATTATTAAAGTGAAAGCCAAGAAGAAGGGTAGAGACACTAACATGCTCATGTTACAAAATGAAAATTTGAAACATAATATTTATAATTGTTTTTATAAAAATTAGATCCATCAGTTTTTCTTTAAAAATTAATCAATTGCAAATTACTAAAAGGTGACAATTATCAGGAATTGGAAGAAGGAAGGGAGTTTTGTAGAACAAATAAGTAAAAACTCGTATAAAATAAACCAAAATGATGAAAAAAATGCCTGCAGTTGTAAAGACAGCAGGCTGAGCCCATATCTTAGTACGTAAGGGTGACCTGCAGGACCACCTGAGCAGAGAAAATCACATCTCAGCAAACAGAGCCCCACACAGGAGGCTAGGGCAGGAAGGGCCAAGCTGCCGGTCAACTCTATCCTACTTTATTATTAATGAAATTTCTAGGAAATATTTTCATTAATATTTCATTATTTCTGATATCATTTCTATATTATAAATTGCCATTTTTACTTTTCTAAAATTAACAAATATAGAGCTATATAATTAATTCGATTCACAAATACTTTTCCTGTTTTTTTTCTCATTTTTAAAATTTTTTCAAGTATAATGATTAAGAATCTTAAGCACTTGTAACAATAACAAAGCCATTAATGCTGGGAGCTTTTAGTGGAATACTATGTAAAAAGTACCATGCTAACTGCCTTATGTGCCATGTCTCATTTACTAATCACAATAGCCATGTCACTTAGGAATACTTTTGACCTCTGTTCTAAATACAAAGAGCTAGAGGGTAAAGAGGTCAAGCTGTTTGCTCCAGATTTTTTATTTCATTTAGCCAATGGGTATTTATTAAACAGGCCTCATTCTGTGTATGTGTGTGTGTATAGTTCCATTTCTGTATATTAATAGAAAGAAGCAGAAAAAATTTTTGGTCTCATAAAACTTACAGTTAATGGGTAAGCCTAGTGTTGAAAAATAAATCAAGCAAATAAATGGTATAGTCTTCTGTAAAATAATAAATTCTATGAAAAATATATCACATAAATAAGATTGGTTGAGTATGTTTTTACTTTTGGTAAAACTGCAATGGGATTTCAAATATGGCGGTCAGGGTGGACTCATGGAGAAGGCAGCATTTGAGAATGACAGGTAGGTGGAGATCTGCAGGAAGGCTGCTGAAGACAGAAGGATCAGCTAGTGGAAAGGCTCAAGCACGAGGGCATGAGGCCAAGAGCAGGTCCAAGGAGGCAGGGAGGCTCTAAAGAATGCTCTAGAACCCCTCCACCAGCGTAACAGGTGTAACAGAACGATGCTAATATTCTCAAAATGAGAAACTAAACCATGACTATACCTGAAGAAGTGAGGTATTCCTAGAGAGAAGTTACATTTCTTTTGGGCCTGGAAGAATTGGTAAGAGCCTATTATATGGCCTGGACAGAGGAGTGTGGGTGGAGATTCAAAGAAACAACATGTCAGAGTTACTG
Organism: Ictidomys tridecemlineatus; assembly: GCF_052094955.1. Lineage (NCBI taxonomy): Eukaryota > Metazoa > Chordata > Mammalia > Rodentia > Sciuridae > Ictidomys > Ictidomys tridecemlineatus. The sequence goes on along the minus strand of NC_135485.1, from coordinate 135,338,550 downwards.
AGGCAGGAACATACACAGGCATGAGGGAACCGTGCTTCTGCACAAGAAAACTCAAAAGACCATGAAGGAAGCACATATTGCAATTTTGATGCTATACAGAGATGTAGAAAGTGTTTTTGTTTGTTTGTTTGTTTAATGGTTAGTAGTCACTAGAAAACATTTTTTCTGGTAGAACTTGGTTCTTAGGCCTCGAATAAAATGTGTTTTTCAAGAATATCCTCTTGGTACTGTGATTGATACACTGGACAGCTACACTTCAAACAGGAAAATGAAGACAAAAGTTTGCACATGCTGTTGGAGGGTTTTGAGGCCAGGGCTGTGGCAGCCTGGAGTAGGAGGTAATTACTACTCATGTCAGTGACCTGGGATGACATACAAGAATTGGTCCTCTAAGTACATAAGAGTTGCACATTTGAAGGTATTGAAGGGAGAAATTTGCATACAGCAGGCAACAGGAGGCTTAAAAAGAACTAGATGACAACTCTATCCAATAAAAAAATTCTGTGCAACCCCAAAGCACACAGACTAGAGCACACTTTTCAAGTTACAAAAACCATTTCCCAAAAAATTTCACTTGAATTTCACAGCTGTTAAAAATTACCCTCCATCTGCTAGCATGTATACATGCTAGTACTACAGTGTTTTTCTGATTCTCATTTGAATAACGAGAATTTTGAATTTGGTTAACTTTAATGTTTATTTCAGTTGCATGAGTCTATGAATGCCAAAGGTAAACTTGCATAGGGTACTTTTATACTGCTAATGCCCAAATCATTTTCATAATTACTGGTTATTTTTCTCTAGAGTCTGTCCTGTAGTAAATATGCTTTAATATTATAAAGCCACTGCCCCTGAAGATATTTTAGAGATTAAAGCAAAAAATGAATTCCATAGATGCTAAATACTATAAATTATTATTGCATCTCCCTCAAATCAGACTTTTAGGTGACCTCTAAAAGGGGGTTATATCTTTCATGAGACTCATATGGAAACGTTCTCACAGTATGACAACTTCATTCCTTGTCACTAATATAAGCATTACATCTGCTAATTTGCTCACATGAATATGATGTTAGTCAGGGATGGTGTAAAATCTCCATCTCAATGAACCCATTGCTTTATTCTTCCATACTTCCATACTTATTTTAAATGAAAGTTAATAAATAGAGCATCCATAAGGAAGAGTAGAAAGGAATACCTTGTGATTCATTCATGCTTTGCTTAGTATTTTTCTTTCCCAAGAACATTTAGAGTTCAGTAATTAGATAATGCATATTTTTCTGAATGTGAATCTTTTGATGATGTCTATAAAATTACGACCTATCTCAATCTTTTCCAGGGTAGTGGGAAAGTATTTTTTAATAAAATGACATTACAGATGACTCTAGTAGTTTACTTTTCATTTTTTTAAAGGAAAAAATTTGTCAGTATTTAATGAGGAAATAAATACTATCTCAGTTCTGCATGATTTGAAAGGTCTAAAATCTTGATCTTTTATAACTTCTATAAGTTCAATAAAATACAGAATTTTCTTAATATCAATTGATATAAATTGAGAATTTATTTGTAAAACTATCATAAATTTTATTTAAATCTCTGAAAATGTGATATTTATCAAATTCTGTTTATCTTCCATAAATAATGGAATAGAGACTGATTAGTATTTTAGTTGCAATGTGATGATAATTACACTAGGGTAGAAAAAGTAATTTATGATTTTTGTTTCTCTACCCTCTTCTCCTGAAATAACATCCCCTTGTTAGTGCTTGTTCAAGAAATTACTGCTGATATCTATATAAATAAATACATGGTAGGCAGTAAGATATCAGTGCTTCCAAAGACCATTCTGGCTCTTTTCTTCCAGCTCTCGGAATATCCTGTCTTAGAGCATCATCGTTTATCTGAGAACTTGAACCATGCTAGAGAGTCTACACTAACAATGTGATTTATGATGAAGGCCATGGATCATGTGGTGTCAGCTCAATCTTTAAACAGGCTGGAGATTAAGGTCAACCATGTAACTGTTCCACCTTATCCATGTGACCAATCCAGAATAAAATATTTGGACATCAGGCTTAGGTGAACATTCTTTTGCTGACAATATTTCAAATAGATTGTCACACATTTTTCTGGAAGAAATAAGCACTGTCCACATAATTCTCTTGCAAGTGGACAAGGGGGAGCTCTGTCTCTGATTTCCCTGGACTCTGTCATGCCTTTTTCATTGTGGCCTAAATCAATAGCCTTTATTTGAAACATAGTGTACCACAAGTATGCTGGTTTCCTGTTCTCTGATTTCTTCTGCAAATTATACTTCAAAGAGATCTTGGGAACCTGCGGGTTTTGCATAAGGCAAATGAAAATTCAGAGAAATTTAGTTACTACAGGAGAAATGTTAAGTACAAAAGACCTGTTTTAAGAATATATTAAGGACATTCAAGAAAGCAAAATGAAAACTATGCATGCAATGGGAGTTAGATTAGGATGGAGAGTTATAAAAGTTGATGTCACAAAGAGGCTCATATAAGATGCCTGGAGGTTGTCACAATGTGAAATTAAGCTACTCTACCATTTTGACCGGGAAGAGGCATGAACTGATCCATCTTTGATATCACAGGTTTGGGAAAAATTTACAAAAGGGAAGAAACATTAGCAGTAATATCATTTAGCGATTATTACTTCACCGTGTAAGAGAAATAGAGATGGCTGTACTCAGAGGTGGTAGAAGGGAAAGGGAGGTTAAGACATATGTTGTCAGATCTGGGTAATATTTTGATATTAATTTAAAACATAGATATCATATAATACATCTGCTCATATAACAATTAGATGAAAGTAAAACAAAAGAAAAACTGAAAAAAACATTTACAAATTTGCAGAAATTAAACAACACACTCTTCAACAATCAATGTATCAAAGGAAATATCACAAGGAAATTTATAAAAGGCTTTGAGATAAATAGAAATAATAATTCAATACCCAAATTTATCTAAGGCAGAAACAGAAGTACTAGTTGATAGGTATAAAAACATTTTAAGAAAAATATTTCAAATCAATTTTATTATAACTGAGGAAAAAGAAAAGAATAAATGGAATAAAAACTAAAAGAAGAAAATGAAAAGATCAGAGCAAGAATTTTAAAAGTACAAAATATAAAACAATCAAAAATTTATGAAATTAAATTTGTTTGAAGATATCAACAAAATTGCAAATATTTAGAACGAATAAATAAGAAAAATTTAAATTATTAAAATAATAAGGGGCTGGGGATGTGGCTCAAGCGGTAGCGCGCGTGCGGCCCGGGTTCGATCCTCAGCACCACATACCAACAAAGATGTTGTGTCCGCCGAGAACTAAAAAATAAATATTAAAAATTCTCTCTCTCTCTCTCTCTCTCTCTCTCTCTCTCTCTCTCTCTCTGTCTCCTCTCTCACTCTCTCTTTAAAAAAAATAAAATAAAATAAAATAATAAGTGAAAATAAGGACATTAGTATTAATTCAACAAAAGCATAAAGGTTTATAAGATTAGCATAAACAATTATATGCCAACAAATTGGTTAATCTTATAAATCAGACAAATTCCAAGAAAAAAATTTTAAACTAAATAAAAAGAAATAGAAAATCTCAGTAGACTCATAATAAGTGAGGAGATTGAATCTAGGAAAGGAGATTGAATGCTATGAAGGAAAAAACACTCAACATCATACACATCCACAAGACTGGTATCCTAAATAGAATAAGATATATTCCATGCTTGTAGAAATAAATAAAAATATATTCTATGTCAAGTATAACTGAAAAGAACAAAATAAAATATAAAAATAAATTTTAAAAAACCAATCTTTTGGCTTCACTAGTAAGTTCTATCAAACTTCTGAAGAATTAATACCAATCCTTTTCAAAATTTTTCAAAATTTGAAAAGGAGGGAATATTTTTAAAATTATTCTTTGCAATCAGTATTAGTATGACACAACACCAAAGACACTACAAAACATAATGAAAGCTTTAAACCAATATCCCTTATGAACACTGATGCAAAACCATGAATAAAAAAGAGCAAGCCAAATTTAGAAGAATATAAAAAATTATACAAATAGCATTGACAAAGTAGTATTTACTACTGGAGTAAGGAGATATTTCTATATTGAAAAATTAATCAAAGTAATACATCAAATTAAAACAATGCTGAAAAAAACATATGCTCACTTCAATTGAAGTAGAAAAAAAATCACCTGAAAAAATTCAACAACTTTTCCTAATACAATACTCAAACAAACTAGGAATAGAAGAAAACTCCCTCAAAACAATAAAAGTTCTAGTTGGAAAACCTACAATGAACATGATGGTCAATGATGATAACTGAAATTTTCACCTCTATGATTAGGAAAAAAGCAATGATGCCCAATTTTAATACCTGAATGCAACAGTGTACTAGAATTTCTAGCCAGAGCAATTGAGCAAGAACCTTGAATAAAAGGCATCAAAGTTTGAAAAGGAGAATTATTATTTTCTCTGCAGATAATATCATTTTATATGTAGAAAAAAATCTCAAAACTCCACCTATAGACACAAACACACAGAAACTAATAGAGTAAATCAATTCAGCATAATAGCATGATACAAAGTCAACATACAAAAATAAGTTGAATTTATATATGCTAACATGAGATTCCAAAAATAAAATAAATTAAAAAAGCATTCCATTTATAATAACATCAGAAAGAATAAAGTCTTTTATTCTTAATCAATGAGTTGAAAGACTTGTACATTGAAAACTATAAAACATTGCTGAAAAGAAGTAAATACTCACAAAAACTGAAAGGCATCCCACATATAGGGTAAAATAATTTGACAATAGTGCTGAAATCATTCAATGGGGAAAAGACAGTACTTTGAACAAATGATAGTATGAAATTAGATGTCCATATGCAAAATAATTGAGTCAGATTGTCCTCCATAAACAAGAGTTAACTCAAAATGTATAGCTGACTCAAATGTAAACTCTGAAATTCAAAAAATCAGAGAAGAAAAATTAGGGAGAAAGAATCACAATACTAGATTGGTTAGTGGTCACTTTTTTAAATGAAACTAAAGACAAACAACAAAAACATAGACAAATTAGACATCATGAAAAATAAGTTTTGTACATCAATGAGTGGTATCAACACAGGGAAATGAAACCTACTGAGGGCAGAAAATATTTGCAATTCATATAGTAATAAACGAGCATCCATACTATATAGAAAACTCATAAAACCCAACCAAAAACTGATTAAAATGAACAATCTGTTATATATTTCTCCAAAGAAGATGCATAATTGATAATCACTTGAAAAGATTCAGTACTAATCACTAAGTATATACAAACCAACACTATAATAACATATCACTTCACACTCATTAGAATGACTACTATTAAAAAACAAGAAAATAATGAGTGTTGGTGAGAATATGAAAAAATTAGAACCCTTGAGCACTTTTGATAGAAATATAAAATTATATAGCGTAGTGGAAAACAGTATGTGGGTTTCCAAAAATTAAAAAAAATCAGAAACAAAACAATATAATCTCTCAATTTATGTCTAGATTATGGTTGAATATCAGATGTCCCTGAAAAATCTCATGGGACAAATCTTGGAGGAATTTTCAGAATTGAAAAGATTAGATTATGAGAGTGGTAATTTCATCACTGGATTGATTCATTTGATAGATTAATAATTTGAATGGATTACTGAGTGGTAACCACAAGCAGGAGGATTGTGGCTAGAGGAAACAGTTCATTCGGAGAATAACCTTGGACACCCTATATATATCCCATGTTCCTCCACACCCCCTCCCACCCTCCCTGTACTTCCATAAGCTGAGCAACTTTCCTCTTTACCTCTGCCATGCCATGCCCTTCCACCATGATGTTCTGCTTCACCTTAGACCTGGAGCAATGGAGTTGGCCAACCACAGATGAAGCTCTGAAACCATAAGTCAAAGTAACCTTTTTCTCCTCTAGATTGTTCTTGCCAGATATTTTTTGTCACAGCAACATAAAGCTGATTAACACAATACCCAAAGAATCTGAATTGGCATCTCTAAGAGATATACATACATCCATGTTCATAGCAGCATTATTCACAATAGCTGAGATGAAGAATGCACTCAAATATTTTATATATGTGATTATTTTCACACTTAGGTATTTCTGAGATATCCTATAATCTAGATGAATCTTGAGGACATTAGATTAAGTGATGTGAGTTATATGAGATACTTATAGCGTTCAAACTCATAGAACAGGAAGGTAGAATTCTGGTTACCAAAGGGTAGGAGAAATGAAAACTGGATGGTTATTGTTTAGTGGGTATGAAGTTTCACTTTTGCAAGATAAAAACAGTTCTGTTAATAGATGGTGGTTATAGCTGCAGAATAATGTGAATGTACCTTAAAAATAGCTAAGATGCTAACTTTTATGTTATGTTCATTTTACCACAATAACAATTGTGATAATTACATATGTTCATTTACATATGTTGAAATCCATGTACCTATTTAAAGACAATTATGTTGATAAGAAATTTTAGATACACAGTGGTCAGTTAAATCCCTCCAATGAGAATTTTTCCTAGCTATTATTCAGATACCTCATTGAATAAAGAAGAATATTTTATACTATCACAATTCTATCCGTTCTGTATATCAGATTTCTTTGGAAACTTTCTAACTTTAATACTTCAGGCTATTAGGCAAGTTTTGAAAAATGTTCTCCAAGGATTTTCTTGACTGAAACATAGGTTCATTCCTGTATGAAAGAAGGGACGATTGTATAGAATTGTAGGAGACAAATGACATACTTAGCAGATTCTTCCAGATTGTAGTTTAAAAGATACAAAAAAGAAACTACATTATATCATTTTTACATGAAAGAGCATTGTATAAAAATTATGGCAAAAATAAAAAATATGTTCATTCTGCCCTCCCCTGTCTACGGGTTGTCTTCTGCAGATCCAACCACTTGTGGTTCAAAAGTATTTAAAAAAATGTGGCTATACTGAACACAAACAATTTCTTTTTGTTTTCATCAGTCTCTAAACAATATATTGTTATAATCACTTACATTGCATTTACATTTTATTAGTGGTAATCTAGAGATGGTTTGCAGTATATAAGAAGATTGCATAGGTTATATGCAAATATTATGACATTTTGTAAAAGAGAGATGAGCATCTACAGAGTTTCATGTTCCAAAAGTGTCTTGCAAATAATACCCTACAGATGCTGAGGGAGAACTGTATAATCAACTTTCATTTTACTTTAAGTAAACCTATTTTTCAAGATTTTTAAGTGATTCATATAATCACCCTAACATGAATTAATCTGTGAATTACATTTGCAAATAATAATAATAATAATAATAGAAAAAAACATTTGTATACTGTTTTCTTCTTAGAGTTATAAACACATTCTTCCAAAATTGTATCAATAGAGTTTGAATATATAGATGTTTCCTGACTTACAATGGGATTACATCTGATAAATCTACCATAAGTTGAACATACCAAAAATTGAAGATGTGTTGAATACGATGAATCTACTGAGCATCATAGCCCAGCCTAGCCTACCTTAAATGTGTTGAGAAAACAATAATAGCCTACAGTTGAGCAAAATCAGCTAAGATAAGCATTACTTTAAAACACCTGTATACGCACAGACAGGAATTTTTTAGTCAGGATTCGATGTTCAAAATGAGCTGACCACACCTACAAACTGTAAAGTGCTGGCTGCTTACACTCGTGGTCATGTGGCTGATCAGCATCTGTGCTTCCCTGCCTCTGCCCAGCATCGTGAGATGGACCACACCACACTCGCCTGAGAAAATATCAACATCCAAAGTACATTTTTCACCAAGTGAGTACCACTTTCACCCATGATAAAGTCCAAAATTTGTAAGTTGAAGCATTGTGTGTCAGCAACTATCTGTATACACAGTGTAAAAAGAGACCTGTTTCTTCCGCCTACTGTTCTTAAAGTGTGATCCTTGCAAACTGGCAAGAAAATCACAGAGGAACTTGGACATGCAACTTCTCAGGACCTACCCAGAAGAACTCAGTGAGAAACTGTGCAAGAGGGGCTGGCAGTCCGCTGTCAACCAGCACTCCTGGAGATCCTGATGCTGGCTGGACTTTAAAATTTATGGTCTTAACCTACCAATGGAAATAAATGAAGAGTGAACGTTATAATTGAAGGATGAGAAACAGGATGAGTTTTCTGGGACACTTGCAAGCCAGAGGGGGTGACATTGCTCTGAACACCTTGGCAATGAATTTCCTTTTCAATTATTTTAAAGAGGTAGTCCTGCCAAAGTGGGTTTGAATCTAGTCAAGAGAACCTGAAGTTTAAAACTTTACCTTACTTGGGAACACATTTGTTAGTACTAAACATTCTTCCAGAAAGATGATGCTAAGAATAAAAACGCACTGACTTCATAAGAATTAAGCTTAATTCTGAACAAAGGCTCACCATTCACTAGCACCTCCTTGGAAAGTCCAGGGGGCAAGGAGACCTCTCCCCATCTTCTGTTCCTGCTCTGCACACCCATTTTCTGTCCACAAATCCATTGTCTCTTTCATTAAATAAGTTTCAGTCTTACATCTGGATATGAATTCCTCCCACAATCATTAACTCCCAAGAACACTGCAAAAATCTCACTGATAAATAGGGGCAGTTGCATAGGCCAGTCAGCATTTTTATAATCTTAATATGGCTTACACTTCCTCTCTTCAATTTTATCTACTTTGAGATTAATTTCATTCTGTTACCTTCTTTCCACATTTATCATTTTACTATTGTGTAGAATTATAGGGCTGTGTTACATGCACATAGAGTATATGGTAGAAAAGCTTTAATTGATAGTTAATTTGATTCTGTGAAAAAGTACTACATTTATATACCTGACTTTTACATTAAAAAAAAAATTAAACCAAAGTAAAGAACTACATAACTAACTACATGTTCAAAAACATAAAAGACCAATAAGAACTGATAAGAGTTTTTCATCATTTATATTTAATCTTTTTTGTAATTGATGGCTTAGACTACAATATATTAAATGATCATAGTATTTAGAATGAGGAATAAGAAAAAAAAGCAATAATAATTGGAATTATAGAATAGGTGAACACAAATGATTAGTGATAATGATAGAAATACATTCAAATTCTATTATGTACTAAAAGATTATAATTTCCCTAGTTTAAAAATTAGAGGAAATGTACTACAGAACTAGCCAAAGCAAATATGCAAATGCTCCCCCATGTCCAGCTGTTTTATACCATTGCTGTGGATTATGGTGTTTTGTTTTATTCTTCTCTTGTTGAGTCCCTTGGTATTTGGCACTAGAGGTAATTTTCCATCTCTGTAGTTAGATCTTAAACTTCCCTTGCCACTTCCCAAATTACACTATTCCGTCTGTCAAAAACAGCTGGGCTGAGTAAGAAAATAATACTAGTCGATTAAAAAAAATGCAATCTAGAAATGTTGAACTATTTGATTGCACTAAAATAGAAAGTTTAAACTAATCATTTACTAATCTTCTCACATCTTCTTTGAAACAGCTTTTGATGAAAAGGTTAGCAAAGACATCAAATTTGTGGGTTCTGAATGGCTTGTTTGCTGGGAAAACATACACAGTGTTTTCTCAATGTGTTGTTAAGAAAACTATGGTTGATTTCAGTGAAATTATTTTGGTTTACAAGAGGGATTCTTCACAGACGCTCACAAACGGAGCTCAATTCCTTTCAACATCAAACCACATTTGAGTTAGTTTTAATGTTAGTCATATAAAAATTGTAAACAAAACAATTCTAAAATTACTATATTTGTATCCAAAAATGTAAAATGTTTTTGTGTCTAAATTGCTCATTGCCTCATGTTACTAAGGAAGAACTGTTGAAAAACTCATTCCCTATAATGAGTTTCTCAGGATCAAGTGTAAATTAAAATGCACAGAAGATACATTGCTTATGCTTTTTGGGTTATGTGGTTCACCCACAGACTGTCTACCAGGCTTAGAGAAGTAGAAGTTTCTACTTTAAACTTTATCATATCAACTACCAAAAACAAGAGCAACATATGCCTTTCAAATCACTGGATAATATGAACAACAACTAAATATAAACCATATAGCAGTAAATGGAGGGAAAAGGAAATACAAATTAAATAGATAAAAGTATGAATGAAGAATGCCAAGCATTTAAACTACAGTTGAAAACATAAAAAATGTCAGTCCCCCTGTTAAAAGGGCACTGTTAAATTTTAAATTTAAAGGTAACGAAGTTTAAAAAAAGTAGTAGTTAATATAAATTTTTAGATAAAAGTTAAATTTTAAGATAATTACCCCCAAAGGTAAAGATGATAATTTTTTAATGGTAAAATTTACAACATCCAATGAGTGCATTGCTATTCCTAAAATTGTATGGGCCAAATAATATAACCTCCAAAAACAAGAAGAAAAAATGTGGCAGGGCTTGATCCAGATGTTTGTTTCAATGGGAGGCAGAGTATGAAAGAGTTCAGTATTCAAGAGACTTATGTAGAAGGGAACTTGTAAGACAGGGAAAGCAAAATTGGTCTAAGAGGTTAAGTTAGGTCCAATTCTGTAAAGCTGAATTGCCATCTCATGCTAAACCAGACTTGATACATGGGCCACCTCCTCAGAGCATGATGTTGGGCAAAGTTGTTCCCTGTACAGAGGCAATTCTTAAAGGTGCAATAGCCAAAGGCTTTTTGTTGATAGCCCTCCTTGAATCTGAGAGAATAACACACTGAGTAGCACCAAAGTATACATCATAGACTACTAACACCCAGACCACACAGTTCATTCAGTAAGTCATTTGGCTTTTCATTGTATTTTAACTACTAGCTTCATGTATTTTTTCAACTGTTTTCCCAGAACTGAACCATGCTGGCAATACGTCCATCATGATATACTTAATTATTTAGATGAATCAGTTTTCACACTCCTGAATTTTGAATTTTAGACTCCCTAAATGTCCAATGCAAAGATTCTTTTGGTATACTAAAGCAAAAATCAATGTCCATCTTGAACTGTGTATACCCAGATGATATCTCAAGATATGTATGTATTAACATTTTTATTTGATTTGTAATATAGTTAACTTTCCCTGAGTTGTAGAAAGCAAAGTAAATGAAAGAGGGTTAATTTAAATAGTTCACGATTAAGTAGTCTTGACTTATGGGGAAAATGTTCAGAAATGTAGTGTCCTTTTTCTTACCAGTCAATACTGAGATAAGACTTTCGAAGAAAACAAAATAAATGCAAAGATGAACTATCTTTTCTCACACTCAAAAGAGGAAATTATTGGAAATCATTACTTATATTAAGTAGTGTGAAAACTTGTTTAAATGCTTATCATTGTATAGTTATTACAGAAAGACAAATGTGACTACCACGCCTGGAGTTCATGTGATCTCTCTGGCTCAGGAGGTGCAGGGGCAGTAGGCCTACCCTGGTTTCCTAGAACACACCCTGCCACCTTGGGGATGACCTTTTTTCTGATACTATCACCTTTCTCCAGTAGAAGTTTCTATGGAAGTGTCCAGAGAAGAAGAATCAGTGACTTTTGAGTCTATGTTCATAGATTCTACCCAGAAGGATTAGCTCTTGCTGGGAAATCTCAAAACAGGACTCAGTAGAAAAGGTGGCAAGTTCCTGTGTCCTGAAGTCCTGGCACATGTTTTATAATGGAGTCATTGTTTTCTAAACAGTATTTCAATTACTTTATCTTTTTCCCCCAAAAGATGTCAATTTTACTCTGTTAGGGAGACAAGAAGAACAAATAGAAGCAGAAAGAAGTTAGGCAATTTAGGATTAAAGGGGTTAAACAAGAAGAAGAAAAGGAAAACAAGAGACGAAATTAATAATTTTTTTGGTAAATAAAATTATCACCATTGTTATTATAACTAATTATTACATTAATTATTTAAAAGGTTCTGGAGTTCCACTACTCTGAAAACTACAGAATATTTCTGAGAGAAGTCAAAAGAGATTCAAATACATGGAGAATAAGTATGATATTCAGAGAATGCAAAACAATATTTTTAATAGCAATTACCTGGAATTGATGGACATACTTAATCTAAATCAAATTACCATTTTTTTCTTTTTTTTTTTGATATGGGGATTAAATCGAGGGGTACTTAACAACTGAGCCACATCCCAAGCTCTTTTTAATTAATTAATTAATATTTTTGAGACATGGTCTCACTAAATTGCTTAGGCTGGCTTTGAAATTGTAATCCTCCTGCCTCTTCCTGAGATGTTGGATAACATGCTTGCATCACTATGCCTGGCTCAATTGGTATTTTTCTGGAAATCAAGAAGATTCTAAAATTCATATGGAGATACAATAAAATACATCAAGATAGACAAAAGATAAGGGAATATTATAGCATCCAAAAATAGATCTTTACATATAGAAACATTCCTTTATGACAAATATGCCTATGCAATTCAACATAGAAGGTGAATTTTGTATAAACTATGTTTTATTTGGGAAAAGTGAATTTTTCTCTCTCACACACACCATAATACACAGAAAATAAATGAAGATGGATCTTAGACTTAATTGTGGAAACTAAAATTACAGACTTTCCAGAAGTCTGATTATCTTTATAAGTAGTTATTATACAAGACTCCAAAAGCACTATATCTATGTATCTAATTCTCTATATCTATTTATCTATCTATATATCTACATCTATCTATCTATGTATATGTGTGTGTGTGTGTGTGTGTGTGTGTGTGTGTTTGTGTGTATAAATTTCACTAACTGGTCCTCAAGAATAATAAAAATTTTGGCTTGGCAAAAAATATCATCAAGAAACCAAAAAAGGCATGAAAATTCAGGCTAAAACTAATAGCTTAGATCCAGAATATATAAAGCACTTCAATAAATGAAGCAGCAAGCTCACAAACAAACAAACAAATTGATCAAACACTTGAATTGACATTTCACCCAAAGGGTCAATCAGCATGTGAAAAGATGCTCAAAGTCATCAGTCACCAGTGAAATGTTAATTAAAACCACAATGAGATACCATCACACAGCCACGGATTTGAGCTTTTAAGACTAATGATTCCAAGTGCTACAGAGATTGTGGAGAAGATGAAACTCCCATTCATGGCTCTTGTGAACATAAATCTCTGTGACCCCTGTGAAAAACTTGGGAAAAACCCTTACAGTTTTTAATAAAGTTAAGTACACACTACATCATCATCCAAGGATTCCAGTCTTTGTTGGAAACCTAAGAAAATTAAATGCAATGACATATGTGAATGTCAATACCAATTTCTATAAATCCCATCTAGAAAATCCTCCAATTTCTATCCACATAATGGATAAAAGATTTTTTTTTGGTTTCTGTTTTTGGTTTTGGTACTTTGGATTTAACTCTGGAGCCTTTAACCACTGAGCTACATCCCCAGCCCTTTTCTTAATTTTTTTTTTATCTTTCCTTTTTATTTTGTGACAGTGTATGGCTAAGTTTCTTAAGGCTTCACTGAGTTGATGAGACTGGATTTGAACTTGTAATCCCATTGCCTCAGCCTCCAGAATTGCTGGTGTTACATATATGCACCACCATGTCCAGCTTAAAATATTGTTTTCTTATTTTAACAAACAAGTAAATTCTGCATAACAATACAAAGATCACATTTCTGAATAATAAGAACATTGTGAAGTCTCCAAAAAAGCTTGATTGAGTGACCAGACACAAAAGTGTATATATTTTGAGATTCTCTATTTAAAATGAAACTCAAGAATAGGCAAAACTAAACAATGGTAACTCATATGAAAATAATATCCCTAGTGGGGGAGAGCAAAGTCATTCTGTATTTTGGTATGTGTTATGGCTTAGGTATGAGGTGGTTCCCAGAAGCTCATGTGTGAAAAATTCAAGAAAGTTCAGAGGTAAAATAGTGAGATTATAAGAACTATAACCTAATCAATGGATTAATCCAGTTGAATAGATTAATTAACTGGGTTGTCACTGTAGGCAGATAGGGGGTGGCTCAAGAAGATAGGTCACTGGAGACAATGGCTTGCAGGTTTATATGTTGTCTGTGATAAGCCAAGCTCTCTCTGATTTCTGGTTACCATGTCTTGAGCTACTCTCCTCCTCCATACACTTCCAACATGATGTTGTGCCTCATCACAGTCCAAGAGATATGATACACACAAACCATAGACTGAACCTCTGAAACCATAAGCCAAAATAAACTTTTCCTCCTGTACACAGTTCTTGGCAGGTCTTTTGGTCACAGCAATGAAAAACATCAAAAGCAAGGCACGAGCAATGATTTATTAAAGTCAACTAAGATGTACACACTCCAAAGGCAAGATGCTCACCTTTCAAAGAAGAGAAGACGGTCATGCACCCAGGATTGAACTCTCTAACTATATGGAGAATTTTTCTTGGAATAAATGTGCAGGTTCCCAAACAACTTTCCATGAAAATCAAATTCTATGTCAATCATTTGACATTTGATGTTTAGCATGTTTCTTCTTCATTAAGCAGTGTAGTAATAAATCGGGGGTGAACACATCGTATAGGTCTTTGAATATACGACATTTGAATTGATTGCATCATTGTTCTAGTTAATCTGGTATGAATATTTGCTAGAAGTTTCATTGATCTAACTGAAGAGACAAGCATGCTGGTCATGTTCATAGACTGGGTTTTTACCTAATAAGCATCTCTTTCTATCTCTCCTTGAGTCCCTTTCTATCTCTCCCTAAAATCCCACCTATCTCATATCTATCCACATTATGGGATATTACTCAACCATAAAAAGGGAAATCTTATCATTTACAACAACAGGAGTGAATATGGAAGACATTATGCTAAGTGAAATAAACCATGCACAGAACAACAAATGCTGCAGCATCTCATTTATATGAACTCACACAAGCAGAACACAGAATGGTAATTTTCAAGATCTGGAGAGTGTAGTAAATGGAGATATGTATACAGATTTTCAAAAGTATAGAGATTTTCAATTATAGTAAATGTTGAGGGTCTAATATACGTTATGATTACTATAGTTAATAATACTCATGTTTGCTGAGAGCAAAGCTGAGTGTCCTCACCGTATAAAAACATCCAGACAATGATAACTATGTGTGGTGACAGATTTGTCAGCTAATTAGACTGTTAATAATCATTTCAGTTTCACAATGTGTGTGTATGTGTGTATAAAATCACCATATTGCATATCTTGAATACACACAATTTCTATTTTTTTCCATTATACCTCAATAAAGCTGGAAAATTAAGTTATCTAATTTAAAAAAAAAACTTAAGACATTTTCCAATAACTTTATCACTTCTTAGTAAATCTCATGTAATTATAAAACATTGTTTTAGAAATGAGTAAAAATAGGCTGCAATCTGACCTTGTACAATTTATTTCATGTGTGTGAGCAATTTCTTCTAATTAGGTCAAATGAATCCACAGTCATATTCTATTCATCTCATATTAAGAGAATGCACATCCTTCCTTAAAAAAGATTATCAGTATTGTACTCTCAGAAATAGACTACACTGTTATTTACAAATATTGTTAGCAGATATTCAAAGGCAGTCAGTATATACTCTTTTTTTTTCTTTTGGTACTGGGGAATAAATCCAGGGGCACTTAACCACTGGGTCACATCTCCAGCCATTTTTATTTTTTATTTTGAGACCCATTCTTACTAGGTTGCTTACAGCCTTGCTAAGTTGTTGAGCCTGGTTTTGAACTTGCGATCCTCCTTCCTTAGCCTCCAGAAGTCACTGGGTTACATGTGTGCACCACCATTCCTGACTTGGATATCATATAATAAACTCATTTCAATATATATTGGTGTCAGTAACAGCACTCTTGATATATTTCAAGTGTATTTCCATGGATGATATTTATTAATTCAAACTAATTTCCAACTAAGAGGGCATGATCTTTGGTATCTAGCTATATCACTAATGTTTAAAAATTATCATCCCTATTTTACCTGCTCATTTGGCATTTTTATTTAAAATACAAAGAAGTATATCTCAACCAACATTTCCATTTAAAAAATATCATTGATCCAATAAAATAAATACATGCCTTGATTCATAACTTTGGAATGGAATATAAAAACAATGGAATCCTAAATCCTAATTTTTGGGAAAATATTATTTGTTCTTTACAGATAAACATGACAGTAGAGTATATTTTAACATAGGAGTATAACTTCCCATTCTGTGGTTGTACTTGATGAGGAGTTTCACTGGTCATATATTCATATATGAACATAGGAGAGTTTTTTTCCTGATTCATTCTACTCTTTTCCTATTCCAAGAGAACCTCCCTTCCCTTCATTCTCCTTTGTCTAATTTGATGAACTTCTATTCTGCACCCCTGCCCTTATTGTGTGTTAGCATTAAAACTTGGCCTATGTTTTGGGGGGAATTGGCTTATTTTACTTAGTTTGATAGTCTCCAGTTCTATCCATTTACCAGAAGATGCCATAATTTCATTCTTTTATATGGCCAATATTCCATTGTGTATATATGCTACATTATCTTTATCCATTCATCTGTTGAAGGAGAGCTAGGCTAGTTCCATATCTCTGCTATTGTGAATTGAGCTTCTATAAACATTGATGTGGCTGAGTCACTAGAGAATGCTGATTTTGAGTCAGTTGGGTATATACCAATGAGTGGAATAACTGAGTCAAATAGTCATTCCATTCTGTTTTCTGAGGAATCTCTATGCTGCTTTCCAGTGAGGCTGCATCAATTGGCCGTCCCACCAGCAATGAATAAGTATACCATTTTTTCCCACATTCTTACTAACATTTATTGTTATTTGTATTCTTGATAATTGCCATTCTGACAGGAGTGAGGTAAAATCTCAGTGTAGTTTGCTTTTGTCTAATTGCTAGAGATGTTGAACATTTTTTCATATATTCATCCAAATACTGACATTTTTAGCATAAAATCAATGGCAAGAAAATATCTTTGCTACAGTAGACCAGACATCAGGTAGCAGTGAATTTTAATTGTAAAGTAGACATTTGACAATGTATTTCATTGTGAGAAACAGTTCATTGTGATTGGGTAGCATTTATAGTATAATAACAAAAAATCCACCAGTTATTATTATATATTTTATTATATGTTTATATATTTGCATTTATGTTGTTTGTTTGTTTGGGGGGTGTTTGGGGTTTTATTTGTTTTGCTTTGCTTTTGTTTACTCAGAGAAGTTGCATTGTATAAAGTTAGATTAGAATTGGTCCCTGTGATGATCAATTTGATGTGTCAACTTGGCTATACCATGGTACCTTGTACATGGTCAAACACTAATCTACGGGTTTCAGCTTTCATTGAGCAAAGCAGATGGCCCTCCTTAGTGCAAGTGGGCTTCACACAAGAAGTTGAAGGGCTTAAAGAATCTCTGCCTCCAGTATTTCTTTGAAATAGACACTATAAAATCAGCTCTCCCCTGAGATCTCCAGACTTTCACACTGCCCTGTACATTTTAAATTTGCCTGCTCCAATAAATAATAAATAAATAAATATCACTGCTTCCTCTTTCTCTATCCCAACATGCATATGCGTGCACACGCGCACGCGTGCGTGTGCGCACACACACACACACACACACATCCCTTTATGATTCTGTTTTTGGGGAGACCCTAATATACCAATATTTAGTACATTGATACATATAAATGGGAGGGGCAGCAACAGAAGCCATACTTGTTTACCAGATCTATTTTTCTGTATCAGAAAATATTTAACATTTAAAACTCAGTCTACAGAGCAAAAAAAAAATCTATGTATGTGTGTATATATATATATATATATATATAAATGGAGAAGTGGCTGATTGTAACAATCTGTTTACAATACTATAAACTGTAGTATACTCATTCTTATACGTTTGTATAGGATTATTAATGGTCATTTAAAGAAATCTGATGACCAGTGTCAAAGATTTCAAAAGGAGGACATCAGAATATGAAAGAAAGAAAGAAAAAAAAGAGAGAGAGAAAAAAAAAGGAAAATGTGAATAGTATCAATTTTTCTTTTTCTTTAACCAAAGGTAAGATAAACAAAATTTCTTTATGTCACAGCAGCAGGTAAGTGTTTACTGTTTTCCTAAAAGTAAATATTCTGCACACATTGATAATTTATGATTTTTGATATGAACATCTGTTGTTTAATCATTGTTTTTGCAGTAGAGCAAACGTAAAGCATATTTTACCTTAATTAACTCATTAAGGGGAAAATAGCCGAAAGCATAAGGCTTTGGAGAACACTGATTTTAACCACATCACTAGGAATAGAATAGTACCTTGTTCTCTTTATAGCTGTGTTATGGCTCCCAGAGTAATTCAATTACAGTACAGCACTGGAGCATGTCTGCATAGCATTAAGTGTAGTTAAGCTTTCCGGTCTCTAGAGGTCTCTGCACATCACTTTTTCACTCACTGCCCTGCCTGCAGCCAAACCCTTACAAAACAGGCACTCAGCAGCACAGGGACTGAAAGGCCACTCACCACTGAGCACAGGATCCTCACTCTGTGTTCTGCAGTATCCTCCTGGACTATCTTAGAATAAACTTGATGATGTAGAACCAAAATATATAGAAAGGAAAAGGTATCTTTTTATCTACACAAAGATTTTTTTCTTCCTGTAATTATCTCAGCTGTCTTTCTCCTGAAACTATATCTGCCACGTTAAGGGTTTCCAAAGGTGGACATAGTATCTGTGATTCTGCATAGAATTATATATAGTATACAACGTTGAATTCAACTAAACAGAGATTACTTTAAATGTGAGAAAGGTGAATAAATTCTACAGTTCTGCATGAGCTTGCCGATGATGCAACCTGAATGTGGATTCCAATCCTGGAAGATGATCAACTGTTCACCAGCATTGCTTTACTAAACAGGAAGTGGCAGACCACCAGATAACAGGATCTGTGTGTGAAGGAGCATTTTCCACTGTGGCTCCAGTGCTGAGGATATCAGTAAAGTAGAATTGTGTCTTTAAGGTCTTTCTTTTTTTTTTTTTAGATTCTTCAATCCAGGTCAAGATGGACACCCCTCCTCCCTGTGACTCTGGTTTATAGGGAAAGTTCCCTCCCACTGTGTGACTTTCTGGGTTGGCCACATCTACAACTCAGGATGCAGGACAGGATAGGCAAACAGTATGCGTTGACCTGGTCATGATACAAGCCTTTATGAATGGAAGATCTCAGGACTGGGGCAAAGCTATCTCCAGGCTTTTGTGCTACTGGTAAAAGCTTTGCTGGATCCTTAATGTGGAATTAATTTATAATTTTTATTAGCACACAATATTTATGAACAATGTTCCTTTGATTATAAAAGGTAATGCTTAATATGTGTCAGTGCGCACATAACACTTTTATGTAATTCTCATAACAACTCAGATTATAGGTAGGGTTACTAATATCTCCATTGTTTAAAGAGGAGAAAACCGAGACAGAGGAAAATTTAAAAAGTACTTTAAGAATAACTAAGTGAAGGAGCAGGAATTCAAACACATAGTGTCTGTGAAAGTACATATTTAAGAACGGGGACTTTCAACACTTCTATTCTACTACTGATCACATAGACATGTCCTTCTGTAATTACATGAGTGAAGAGATGGAATCAACTATATGTTTCACCTAAAGGATGCATCTTGCCAAATTCAAGTGTTGAGACCA
Source organism: Ictidomys tridecemlineatus (assembly GCF_052094955.1). Classification (NCBI taxonomy): domain Eukaryota; kingdom Metazoa; phylum Chordata; class Mammalia; order Rodentia; family Sciuridae; genus Ictidomys; species Ictidomys tridecemlineatus. The sequence continues at coordinate 135,318,775 of NC_135485.1, read as the reverse complement.
GTCAAAAAAGAAAACAAAATATACAAAAGACAGTGAAAACTTTTGGAGCACCTTCCTGCACCCCACACATCTCTGATAACATGGCTATGTGGTGTGATACTGGATAGCACAAAGTTTTCTCTGCTTGGAGGTCCATATTAAGGTTGTATCCTTTCTCCATCTTTACTTTTCTCTTCAGAAGCGATGTCTAAGAAACAGGAAAAGTCTATAATGTATTCCTTCTTTAATGCAACGTTAAGGGGTCTAGTCAAATAATAACATCATGTTGTATAGACATTCCCAAAGAAATGCTTACACCAAGTTGGTACTATGACAACATGGTGAGCCACCTGCCTTTCCTTCTATGTAAAATGAGAGATATTGAGGGGAAGAGATTGGGGGGGAGGGAGGGAGGGAGAGGGGGAGAGAGAGAGAGAGAGAGAGAGAGAGAGAGAGAGAGAGAGAGAGAAAGGTAAAGCAGCTTTACTTTTTTAATTGGTCTATGTGTTTATAGCAGAAAACATTCAAAAATACACAATAGGAAGCAAAGGACAGTAAAAATAAAATCAGAACTTGGGGCTGGGGATGTGGTTCAAGCGGTAGTGCGCTCGCCTGGCATGCGTGCGGCCTGGGTTCGATCCTCAGCACCACATACCAACAAAGATGTTGTGTCCACCGAGAACTAAAAAATAAATATTAAAAATTCTCTCTCTCTCTCTCTCTCTCTCTCTCTCTCTCTTAAAAAAAATAAAATCAGAATAATGTCCGAAAATCATAGTAGATGGTATTTTCTGTAACTTAAAAATAAAAGCATGAGTTTAGTATCTTTGTGCGTGTATGGTCATTGGCAACTTTATTCATTAATCCAACTTTCAGTCTTCTCTTCTATAAAATGGGGGAAATGACTGCACCTACTTGGTAGCATTTTGAGGATGAAATGAAATAAAGTTCTAGAAGATGCCAAGTAATAAGTATTAATTTTAACATTCTTGTGTAGATTATGGCAATTTCATATCTATTATTGCCAATCAATCTTGGTATCTGTAGTACAAACAATTGGCACATCTTTCTCTCCTTTTTAGTCTCCAGATATTCTTGTTGATTCAGAGTTGATGACTCTACAGCTTTGTTGATGAAAAGACTAAAACTTTAAATTAGGAGTTTGGAATATGACCTGTATACTGAGCAAGTTCCATGGTACCTTGACCCCTTTGTGGTATGAATTAATAGGAAAAATCACTCATCTTTTCTATTGATTACTAATCTTAAAATCAATTAACTTCTCATGAATCCAAAATTTAACAGACAATAGTATAGTAAATATTTTTTTTTAATTTATATTTTGAGGAGGTACTAGGCATTGTACTCAGGGCCACTCAACCACTGAGTCACATCTCTAGCTCTATTTTGTATTTTATTTAGAGACAGGGTCTCACTGAGTTACTTGGTGCCTCGTTTTTGCTCAGGCTGGTTTGCTATCTCTATCCTCCTGTCTCAGCCTCCTGAGCCACTGGGATTACAGGTGTGTGCCACTGCACCTGGCAATTTTTTATTTTTAAAATAACTATAAGTAAGCCATATCATTATTCTTCTAGGCTTCAAGACAATCTTGAAAAGCACTTTGCTACTGATGACTATTAATTATTGCATCTAATTTATCATGACATGTGTGATGTTTTAAAGGAATTACTTCATCTCTTCACTTCTCCATATTACAAAAAAATTTTAAGAGTTCATCATTATCTCTAATAAAGGAATTAAAACAAGATTAATTAAAGTCTTTATATTTGGCCAAACTTTCTGGTTATGGGAGTTTTATACTGAAGAAAGTTTTAATGTAAAACTTTAGTTCTTAGATTTAAGAAGTTTAAAATCTAGGTACAGAGAAAAATTATACAAATATGTAAAATTATGAATATAGTGGAATTTCTAAAAAATAAAAGAAGTAGATTAAGAAAAATCTTTATCGTTCCTGATGAGTAAATGTTTTGCTATAAAAATCTCAAGCAGTTAGTAAAAGTTTTTAGTTTGGTCTTGTAATAGATAGAAATCAGATATATCTGAAAATCAGTTCTTCTGGAGAAAATGGCATAAAGCTCAAGACTTGGTGGAGAAAGTACGGGCTCATGCTGTTCAGTTATGGACCAATATCTTTACATTCCATTTTGGATCAGATTTGAAAGCCAAGGGACTCCTTTTTGAGAATGTAAATATGGTCTCTGATGAATGGACTATGCCAATCACACTGTCTACTATGTACAAAAGACAATAATAAAAATCCCAAGATGTATTGAGAAATGATGCTGATGATACAGGTCCTGGAAATATATTTGGAGGAGAGATGAAGTCTCTTTATCAATTAAGAAATGACAGAAAGAAAAATATAAACTGTCTAGTGCCTAAAAGTTGCTGCAGAAACTTATCATAAGAATACAGTTACCATATTTGTATACTCTCAATATATGAAGATATTAATACATATTTTTCCAATACCTGCTGAAATTTTTGTGAAAATATGCTAACATTTTCAAAGGAACAAAATAATATAGAAAGTTAGATGATCGTATTCATTAATGTTGTCTTTGAAAGAACACCCCACTATGGTCCTTTCCACAGGGTCAGAATTCAAGATTGGTACATGCAAGGTTTCCGACCTGTTACATTCTGACACTTTACCATTATCCAGCATCACCTAGCACGTTAAATATCTCTGACCCTATTTTAGCAGAATTTGTATAACCATCTCTACCGATACTCTCAAAAATTGAGCTCTGAATAATATTTTTACAATTCATCATTATCAAATGCATTTAAGTACATGGCAACATTCATCAGGAAGATCTCACATTTCTGCAATATTAGTCTTTTATTTATTTGACTTTGTTTTTGTTCTTACTTCTCCATCCTGTGGAATTTAATCTTTAAATAACCCATTTAGACATCTCTGATATTAATATTTCTCCCAGAAAATATGATTTTCTGTGCAGGCAAATTGGATTTCCAATGATATTATTAATCTTTCCACAATTTCCCAGTCTTCTGGCTCTGATTTCTTTCTTTAATTTATAAACACTTGCATTTTTCTGTGTCCTTGACATACTAAAACAGAGTTTCTATTATAAATCATGAACAGGCGAGTGGCGGGCATGATAACAAATCCAGTCGGGCCACTCGCAGCGAGTTGTCATTGTTGAGGCCGTTAGATTTTTGTGAGAAGGGTCCTCGGGGATTTGGGCCCGGCCACTGCCTTGTCGGCCCTCACCGCCGCCATGGCGCTGCTCCGGGGAGTGTGGGGCGTGCTGAGGGACCTGGGAAAGTCTGGAATGGAGTTGTGCTCCGGCTGTGGAAATCGTCTACGCTCACCCTTCAGTTTCGTGTATTTTCCGAAGTGGTTTTCATCCACCTTGGGTAGTTATCCTAAGAAACCTATGAGTTCATACCTTCGATTTTCTAAGGAACAGCTACCCATATTTAAAGCTCAGAACCCAGATATGAAAATATCAGAACTAATTAGAAGAATTGCTGAGCTTTGGAGGGAACTTCCTGAATCACAGAAAAAAATGTATGAAGATGCTTATAAGGCAGACTGGCAAGCATACAAAGAAGAGGAGTTAACAATGCTTGGAAAACCAAAAAGACCTCGCTCAGCTTATAACATTTTTGTATCTGAAAGCTTCCAAGAAGTTAAGGATGGTTCATCACAGGCAAAGCTGAAATATGTAAATGAAACTTGGAAAAACCTGCCTAGTTCTCAAAAGCAAGTATATATTCAACTTGCTAAAGATGATAAAATTCGTTATGATAACGAAATGAAATCTTGGGAAGAACAAATGATTGAAGTTGGACGAAGTGATCTTATACGTCGCAAAATGAAGAACCAAACAAAAGATGGCATTGGGGAGTATTAAGATAAAAGATGGGGCTATGTTCGTGGTGATTAGGCACAACCAACCAATTAGGTCTCAATAACCTGAAGCTGTGTAAAACTAGAAAGGATAAAGTTGGTGAACATTTTATATTCAATTCCTTTTTCTTTAGCCCATGGACTTCTGCTAGTTGAATACATTTTGTATTAGTATTTTGAAAACCTAAACAGATGAAAGTTCACGCAAAATTTTATTTTGTGTTTAAGAACTACTGAGAATCAAGATAATCCATACAAATGTAGCAGTGGATCATTTTACCTTTAATAAAGGTAAATCAGTCTGTGAAGTTTTTTAATACTGGAAGACAATTATGGAAAGAGTATTGTTTCCTTATATGGAAGCAGGAGTTTCTTTTCAAATTTGGGACATATTATAGATGACATAGTGTTCTATGAGGTAATTATGCATTTTTTAAAAAGCAGCTAGAGCTCATCTAGGTAAATTCCAATTCCTAGCTATAATTCATATTTTATTCAGAGTTGGTGGTTGTACATGTAAGTAACAGTTGGTTTCAACAGCAAATTTTTATAAAGGGACTGAGAGAATTATAAACCTTTTTTTCATTGTGTTTCTTTTACCTAAAGTAAAAACTAAGAAATTATGTCTCAAATCTATGCATATTATTTTATATCGCATAGAATAAAAATTATAATTTTTCATTTTATATGTTTGTGGATTATGTATTTTAAAATGAAACATTGATTTTACAGTTTTTGTTTCTGTAAGTAGGGAATTTTATTTTTTCTCTTTCATGTTAATATATTTATTCACACATACACACAAACTTGTCGGTGGTCAGATTTTTAAATGAGAAATCTAAAAAATGCAAGATTCCAATGTCAAGAATTTGAAGCATTTTGTATAAATATAAAGATTTTTATAAAAGATAGCCAACTATGGTATATGAGTCAAATCTAGTCCCCTACCTGCTTTTCATGGTCTGTGAATTAAGAATTTTATTTATATTTTAAATGGTTTTTAAAAAAGAAGACTATGAATGTGAATTAATATGAAATTTAGTGTCCACAGTTTTATTGCAACACAGCCATGTTCATCTCCTTATTATGTATGACTACTTTTGTGCTACCATGACAAAGTTAATGGTTGCTACCAAGACTGTATCGTGGAAACCCAATGTACTGTCTGGCCCTTTATGGATAAAATTTGCCAACTCATGGTTTATAGCATAGTGCGGTGTGACTAAAGTTCACATGTATTATTATGTTAGGATTTTTTTTTTTCCAGCTGCTTCAGATGTTCTTGTTTTAGAATTGTCACTTATCTTAAGAGAAAAAGCTACATAAGCTATAGAAGCTAAACAATTGCTCCTCTGTGTTAGCAAGGAAAGTAATCTTCAGTCTCAAATTATGTTGCAGTATAATGAAAAAGATCCATTTTATGTGAAATAAGAGTTTCTTAAATTATTTGCTATGGCTCAATAAAATGTACCTTGAAAATTTCTAGCAAGCAATATCACAGAAACCTCACTGTAGTTGGGAATTATTGTTACTTAATATTTCTTTATTCTATTAGGCAGGTCATGCAAACAATTTCAAAATCACCACCTCTTTGGGCAGAATAATTCATCTTTCAAGATCAGTTCAAAGACATAGGCTAAGTCAGAATTTATATGTACATTATATATTATTCAAAATCCTTAAGAATTGTAGATTCTAGATTTTCAGAGTTTGAAGATTGGTTTTAGCTTTGGTTTTGGTTGCTTCACTGGTGTTGAACCCAAAGGCACTCAACCACTGAGCTATATCCTCAGCCGTTTTTATTTTTTATTGTTGAGGCAGTATCTTACTAAGTTGCCCAGGCTGGCATTAAACTTATGATATTCCTGCCTCAGCCTCCTGAATTGGTGGGATTATAGGTATGTATGTGCCCCCAGGTTCAGTAACTTTGGAGATTTTTTTATTATGAATGAAAAATAAGTAAAATGTCACAAAAATAACTTGTTTATATACTGAATTTGACAAAGATAGGAACTAAAGGTTAAAATATAGTTTCAGAGGAAATAAGTTTTCAATGTATAAAAATGGATATTTGCAAACTTTTCCCTATGGATTTGAATATAGGACAAAGTCTGCCATTACTAAAATAGCTTCCATAGATTTGAGGCCAGAGTAGTTTAGAGGTAAGAGGAAAGAGGACAAGGTATGCTAGTGCTTTATCAGTCTTTCTCAAGTAGATTTCTAGGAGAGAATTGAGCCCTAATTTCCTGTGGCATCTAGAATAGTACTAATTAGATACCATCTTTAGGAGAATGAAAATTGTAAGTCATTGTTCTGTGCTTCATATGAGCTCAGGGAGTCAGTGTGAATTTTATAGAATAAGAGAAATAGAGAAATGAGTTATGTAAAATCTACAGGATAAATGTAACATAAAAACATTTGTAATTAATCTGCAGGAAACTTTCCCCTGAACTCTTACCATTTAAATTCATAAATTATTTTATATTCATTTAAATTAAACCTTCCCAAATTTATTGGGAAGTTAGGTGTTTTGTAATTTCTCAAGTACTTACAGTTTATAATGGAAGAAAAGGTGTAGAACAATGAAAATAACTGGAACAAGCCACTTTATAAATCAGGTTTTATTTGTAAAAGAAGATCATTGTTAATACCTTAAATAATATAATAATCTTATTTCCTAGCCTTTCTTAATAAATGTAAGTACATGTGGAAGACTGGATGCCATATACCACATGGCGTCCATATATAAGTTTTTATAAACAATAACTCAACATCAATAACCAGTGACTATTCATACAAAGTCTTACTTTTTCCACTTTTCTTTTTTTGGTACAAAGTAGTGAACCCAGGGGTGCTTAAACAGTGAGCCACATTCTGAGCCCTTTTTATTTTGAGACAAAGTCTCATTAAGTTGCTGAGGCTGGGTTTGAACTTGAGATCCTCCTGTCTCAGCCTTCCAAGCCACTGGGATTACAGATGTGTACCACTGCGCCCAGCACTTTTTAGACTTCTTAATTTGGCCCAACAAAGTAGATGCTGTAGGAGCTAATGAGTGCTAGAAAGGAAAATGATGAAGAATAAAGTGAAGCAATGTTTATGCTTTTGTATAAATCGGATTTTTATACATTTGTTCATTGGAGTGGCAGTGTGTTTTGAATAATTTTTATGAGGGGAGAGAAGGTTGTTGGTTTTTTTCCCTGATGTTTATTGAATAATGTATGCAATTTCAGCCAGTTTTAATCATGTAATTTTGCTCTTGCTTTTGGCTAACTACTTTAGGGGAAATGCCCCTTTTTTAAAAAAAACAAGGTGTATATTATTTTTTATAGTTAACTCTGAATAGTTTGTATTTAGATTTCTGAATATAAAAACTGGTATTACTATACTATGAGTGGATTTAATGAAACAAGAAAATTTTGATTTTTTTCCTCACATTTGCTATACCTAAAATTTATCACCATCAGTTTATATTAAAATATTGTTTTTATATCAAAAAAAAAAAAAAAAAAAAAAAAAAAATAAATCATGAACATTTCAAAGCAAATGTGAATAGCAATTAGCTGTAACCTTGCGGAAAGAAATTTAAACATCATTTCTTAAGTTTACTATAGAAATTACATTATTTGGGAAGATCAGGTATCTACCAGCCCTCCTCATCCACACATATGCACAAATTACCCTGGAGGAATTTTCCCAAGGGTTTTAGACTTTCTGAGCAAAAGAGAGGAGAGAGGTTGGGAGGGGCATTCATTAAGACAATAAATGATAGAGATAGGTAGATATTTAGTTTGATGTCTAGATAGATAAAATTTTATAATTAATTAAATTTTCTTTTAACTTCGTTTTTGTGTATATCCATCCTATTTCCTCTGCATTTGAAATTGAAAAGATTTTTTTCAAACATTTTTTACCATCTTTCTTTCCAATTATGGCTGATCACATTCACATTCACAACACACCACTTTTCCACAACTTTTGATAAGCCCCATCTCTTCCATTGTTATAATAAACTAAAGAGGCAAAACAAATGATGCACATCACTTGGTATTTTTTGAGAGTTTCAAGAAATTTTTAATGTTTACTAACTGATTTCATGAAATTATTATTAAAGTTAGTTATTTAAAAATCTCAAAAATTGTTTCATTATAGCCTAATATATATTTTTACTTTTAATTAATCATATTTATTTTAAATGAGTTTTCACTCATCCCAAATATCCATTCCTTTGGCATATTTAATAAATTGATCAGGTAGGAACACATATATATATAGAACACACATATATATATTTTTTTCATGTACCAATATAATCAAGGCAATTGAAAAATAAAAATTCTATTAAATCCAATCATAAACCCATAAACCCATCGGCCAGAAGTGGTACCCACATAATTCCAGTCATCTTCCTATTGCTAGACAGCAACTCTGTGGTCTTCATATTTCCTTTCTCCTTTAGATTCCACCTCGTCTACTTTAGAATTCTGTAATAGCAATTCATGTTTCTTTGTCCTAGTTAATACTTCCCCCCTACTAGTAATTCCCATTAATTCAAACATGTCATGATTATCTTTATTGAAAAAAAAATCCATACTTGTCTTTACTTTCTCCTTCTACTTCACGGCTTCTACCTATTCAGTATTATACCCACCATTTCCTGTTGGATGGTTCTCCTCACATTCTCTTATGAGACAATTTTAATTGCTTCAAATAGCCATATTTCCAAGAAAATTTGTGTAGTTGTACATTTATGACTTCTTTACAAACCATCTGGGACTCTCAATATTGCAATTTCTAATAATCTGTTTTCTGCCAGGAACCTACTTGATATATAAACATTATTTTACCCAGTAGAGTACTCCATCTTTCTTTAAATACTTCCTTGACTGTCCTTGGTCTCCTCTGACATTGTCAGCCACTCTAATGTGGTTTACATTGTAGGGTCTTCCTACTTTGAACTATCAGTAAATATTGGAATGTGCAAGGACTTCCAGCTCTGTTTCTCTCACCTGCAGTGTGACTCACTGTATGATTTCATCCAGTTCAGAGCTTTAAATACCAGCTCTATGTAGACAAAGTCCAGATAACTTCTGCACAGACTTCTCCTCTGAATTCTGTTCCCAGATATTTAAATGCCAGAGACACTCTCTCTCTTTCTTTCCTCCCTCCCACTCTTGTCTCTCTCCACTTAACGTGTTCAAAACCGAAGTTCTCACCCAAACAAATCAACCTGCTCTCAGACTCTTCCCATTTTACCAATGGCAAATTCCATCATTTTAGTTAAGACAAAATTCTTAATTTTTTCTTTGCCATACTTGTGATTGAACTCATGGATGCTTTACTACAGAGCTACATCTCAAATTCTTTTTATTTATTTTTCTATCTATTTATTTATTTATGTTAAGAAAGAATCTTACTAAGTTGCCCAGGCTGGCCTCAAATTTGCAGCAATTCTACCTCAGTTTCCCGTATTGCTGGGATTACAGATGCGCTTCAGCAGGTCTGGCTTTAATTCACTTTTGATACCTCTCTTTCTTTCATACCCCACATTAAATCTATCAGGAAACCTTTAAAAAATAAAGAGAATAATATCACATCTCACCACCTCTACAAGTAACAGCCACCATCTTCTCTCATCTACGTCATTGCCATATCTCAAAAAATTTCCTAGCTGGTCTGCAGTCTAGCCTCATCACAGTGTATATAATCCATAACGATTATGATAGGTATAGGATATAAATTATTATATGCCATATATATGCTCAAAACTTTTTAACATCTTTCTGTGTGATTTATTAAAGCCAAATGCCCCTGTGATTCTCTAAAAGTTTACAAAAACTGAATCCCAGAGAACTTTTAACCTTATTTCTACTAATTTGTTTGACTATGTTTCTCTAATCACCGTGACCCCCTTCTTGAGCTTGCTAGAAGTGCCCCTGTCTGAAATGTTTCCTTGGAGATTGGTAGGGTCCACTTGACATATCCTCTTAATGAATATCAATTACATTTTGAATTGCAATGTTCCAATATATGCCTCTAATGCTTTACTCAGAGTTTTCTTTTAAAAATCTATATCATAAGATATTCAAAAACAGTCAGTTGGTGCTTTAAGTGTTTACTTGAACCTTGAGGTCTTCATAAAATTAAATCTCAAATGGAAGAATTTGGATAATTAAATTTAACTTTTCACAAATTCAGTGGAAATGAAAGTTCAGGGTTAGATCCTCAGAGGGTGAGGGGAAGACATATTAATATTCAATCTGCATAATTTTATTTTATAAAATTTTTCTATCACCACATAAATCTTCAAAACTTCCACAAGTATCATATCAATTGCCAAAACTACAAGGTATAGAAAATATAAATTCTCCCTCCCCTCCCTCATAAATTAACTTTGTCTTTAAAGTGTTAATAAATGTCTAGCAATTTCAAAATCACTCCTGCCACTAGGGGGCAGGCGTTAGAACTGTGGATGGATAAATAAAGACCAGGTAGCATTGAGGGGACAAAACTCAAATCCTGTTGAGATTTTGCTGCCAATGCACATAAAATTCACGTGTATTCAGTCAAACTGAGACACAAAGTATAAATAACACTTTAGTTAAAGAGAAAGGCCACTTGAAAATATTTTTGACTACACTAATTAGTTGAACCTTCAAGCTTGCTGGAAAATAATGGTATAATTTTCTCCTAAGTATAGCTAATAAAAGAGGGATTAAGAAGTACAAGAGGCGTGATGAGCTTAGCTGATCTCCACAGAAATTAACAGATTCATGGGTGGAATTTCAGAAGGAGACAGTGCCTAGTTATTTTCATGTCACCGTCCCTATAATGCTTACTGAAGGAGGTGATTGAGGGTGTTTACTGTATACAAGCATACATATGCTAATAGACAGGTAAGAAAAGTTCTACTTTTCTTAAAGATGTCATGATTGGCATGGCATGATCACCATAAAAAAATGTTTGTGAATAAATAACCTGGAGTGTTGTGCATAGAAGTCATGACTACCCTTAATAAAATCTCTGTATTCAAACAAACATATTCTGCATGTATTATGAAAATGGAAATTTCAGTTGCTGAAGATATTTTTAAAGTCTATTTCCTTTATGAAGGAAAGAGCAGTAAGATTGTAAATGTATTTTATTCTCTCCTGAAATATCATTGCTTAATCAAGCATGGTTTGGTCTCCAACAAATAAGTACATATATACAACAGAAATAGTTGTCTTAATCTTAATAAACAATCACAAATCTCTACTAACCTTCTTTTCTCATCTTTCTTTGTATTTCACTATATTTTCATAATTTGAATCAACAATGTATACTTTTTCAGATATTGCCAGCTATAGACAAAACAAATATCAGAAATTAAAAAAAGGTATAGCTTACTACTCTTTAGTTCTTGTTAGTATAGGCTTATAATAATGCATATTTTCTCAATCCTGACTTGCTTTGCTTATGGGAAAAAAATTATGATGGGTTTGTGTTTTATTTGAGAAGATAGTATAAAACTGATTCTGGATAAAATAATAATGATCAGTCCAATTTTATTTTACATATATTTTATATATATATAATGAAAGTGAACTCTAAGTAACTGCATGTTGCATTCACCCAATCCAATTATTTGTTTGACATGGATATACTACCTGTACTTGGCAATTTTACTTTTCACAGAAAGTGCACAGAACGTTCTTCATGGACTTAGAGGTCAGGAAAGGTATTGCTTTTTCAGGGTTGGCTTCATAATGTATAGTCCTTGCTCAGGAAGTCAAGCAACAGTATATTAGATTTTATTTTATATTAGATTAAATATTAGATTTCTTACAGTTATACATAATCACAAGCAAACAATAAATATTGTGGTTTTTTTCATGCATTTCCAAAGTATGTAAAGTATGAAGCTAAACCCCTGCCTTTGAATTAATAAGAAATAACAAGCAACATGAGCATCTAAAACCATGGGACAGATATCGAAGGTAGATAAGATATTTCTGGACACTCAGACTACCTTTTTGAATTGGAAATCTAATTAAACAAGAATCATTTTGTAATATACTTCCCAAACTGTCTAATTTTCATTAAATCAGATCAGCAAACAAATTATTGAGTATCTATTATATGCAGACCTTGTGTTAGTTAATGACTTAGAATCTATTTCTGCCCTTGATGATTTATACCCCAATGATCAGAAATTTGCATAGTCATACAATTCAGATATAAAAAGAGCTACAAAAGATTAGTAGACAGATTATTATGGATGGATAAAGTAAATTTTCACTTTGTAACTAGAGTCCTAGAAAGGTTTTATCTGGAATCACAGACAGTTCAGGTTTCAGACAAACAGTGAAGAATCTTGAATACCAACTATGCTAGGATAACTATCTCTTTTTTGTGTACAGAGGAAACAATGAGAATTTATTTCAGTGTCTGATGTGAAAGATTATATACTTTAAATATGTGAAGGTTTTGTAGCAAATGAATTAGAGAAGAGAAAGACAAGATTCAGAGAGTGCAGATGTGGATAGCTAATTCAGGAGACAGAGTCAAAAGGAAGCAACTTGCAAAGAAAAGCAGCAGGAGTTTCCATGGATCTAGTTTATTCTTTCTCTTGTATATATACAAGTTTATTGTTGCACTAATTTACTTTCCCATATAAATGTTGATGACCCTCAAAACCATGCATCTGTTCCAAACTTCATCTTTCATTTCTAGTTCTAACTGCCTACTGAGTAACTACTTAAAAGAATATTCTGGATATTTAAAATGTAATAGTTATCACATTTTTCCACCAAATTTTATTTTTTCCACTACTATCTGCATTTCTATTTTTCATACTGAAATAAAATTCACTTTTCTCTTTATAATCACCTACTTAACCAGAAACCTGAGTATCATAAATAACTATTCCATCATTGTCATGTCTTAAAAAACAGTCATTGTTAATATCTAATATGATTCGAATAGGGGAAAAAACAATTAAGAATTCTCTTCAAGAAACTCTTAACCAAATATAAACAAGGAAAGTGATCTTGATTTTTGCTCAATAGTTGCACCCAAAATATGTTAAATCTGTTGCAATATGAGCTGAGATTTATTGAGACTGCTACCATTTTTAGCCATTAATGGGTAATACAGCAATTTTGATGAGCAGGAGAAAAAAATATATGAAAACTGTTATGGTTTGAATGTGATGTATACCTTAAAGCTCATGTGTGAGACAATGTGAGGAGACTTAGTGGTGAAACGATTGGGTTATGAGAGTCTTAATTCCATTGGTGAATGAATCCCGATGGGATTAACTGGATCATACCTGAAAGCAGTTAAGGTGTGGCTAGAAGAGGTAGGTCATTGGGGACATGCTTTGGGGGCATATATTTTGTATTTGATGAGCTAAGTTTAGTCTCTCTCTATTTCCTTCCGCCACATTCTTCTGCCATGATGTTCTGCCTCAGCTTGGAACCCAAAGAATGGAGCTGGCTGTCTATGGACTGAGACCTGTGAAGCCATTTGCTTCCAAATAAACATTTCCTCTTCTAAAATTGTTCTTGTTATGTCTTTTGGTCACAATGACAAAAAAAATGACTAAAAGCTAAGAAGAAAAGGAATGATAAAGAAAAGGAAATAACAAATGAAAATAAAATTTTCTCCTTTTGTCCACAGAATACCTATGACTTTGATATTGGTTTTAGAAACATAACATATATTGATTTGACTTATAAAAATATTATATGATTATGATTGTGATTATCATGAAGAACACAGGGTTTCATTTGGAAAGACTACCTATGTAAGCCCCAGGAGGACCTAAAGAAAATAATTATTGCCTGTCAATCTTTAATTTACTAAAGCTAAACCCAGAAACATGTTTTGATAACCAAGTACATTACAGAAAAATTTTGTCCTGGCTGTTCTGATCTTTACACTAGCAAATTAAGTGTTTATAGCTTTTACACAAATATTTTCTGATATGAGCAAGTATTACTATTCATTAAATGAGCTTACATAGGTAGAGATAATATATCTAGTTTCTATGAAAACTTGTATATATATATAGAAAATTACTAAAAGCACATGTCAAAAGCATACTCAAATATAAGAAACCTAGGCAAATCATTGTTCAATATTGAAAAAAACTGTACTTATTTGCTTCTAAGACTCACATTTCAGCATTTCTGAAATTAGTGTACATCTTAAAATAATCTTTTTACTTTGAATGTAGCATTTTATGAGGTACTTTTTAATTGATAAGTCTTATAAGTTAATGACGTCCTAAAACCTCAAAAGTAAAATAATATAAATTCCCTAAATAAATCTTTCTTTTCAAGCAATATATTCTTCAATTCTATTATTTAATGCATGTATTTGTTCATTATCTTCCTTCAAAATGGAGCACCAAGTAGCTAAAGGATGATAAATACAACAAATCTTCAGGATTCATTGCTTAAAGCACAATAATCTTTTCTAACTTTACCTCAAAGGAATTAAGTTTATGACATGTAAGCTTCTTATCACTTTCTTATTTTCCACTCATTTTATAAGTAACAAGACAAAAATACAATAAAATATTTAAATATTTGCATAATGCTGCCTTATAACTACAGCAAACATATATTCTGTACCATTTGATGACTCAAAATGCTCACTCATCAGGAATATAAAAGTCAAAAATTAGTGTAAAAATAAAAGACTAATCATGTGTTGACTGTATAAAATTCAGCATATATAAGTGAATGTCAGTGCACTAGCTATTGTTTCAATTCACTGTCTTAACTCATTGGGTTGAATTTTTTTTGTCTGTTAGATGGTGAATAAACATTAATAAAGTGGAAAGTTTCTGGCATTTTGGTTGGAAGATTTGTTGCCCAACAAGCTCCTGTTTTCATGTGTCATCAGCTAATATTACTTTTTCTATATAGACATGGAATTATTTGATGTGAGACGATTAGAGGCAAGTATATGTAGAAAATATTTAACAAATGATGCTACTACACAGGCACCAGAGAGATCCATCGACTAGGCCTGCCAGCTGAACATCAGCTGTGATAACAGATGAGAAATAAACATCGGCTTCATTATTAACTCTGGAACTAATGGCATTAATTATTTCTTCAATAATTAATGAACTATCATTGTGGGAGCCCATGCATAAACTTTTTCGTTGTATAATTAATTTAAATATAGTTTCTGTACAATAGTCATAGAGAAAAATAAATACTGAGACATTCTGTGATTTCGTTAATATCACAATTGTTCAAAAATCAGGCGGACATGTAAGTAAAATGTATTGAACCCAGGCCCAGCTTGAGCCCTGCCCCTCTCAGAGAAGCCATGGTTTAGCAGTAGCAGTTTTCTTGGATTTACACATGGTTTATATTTCTGTAATATACAAGTCAAAGATATGACATAATCCCTAGACTCGCCAAGAAGAACTCATATCAGAATAGGAGTGTGGTGGTACTTGTTCAAGCTGTAAAGTCAGATGGGGTTAAAATCTCCAGATGCCAATCTCTACCAAGGGTAAGATGTCAGCTGAACCCCAACATCTATCAAAGCCTTGGTGTTCTACCAGAACAATGGAAATGGTTCTCCCCACCCAGAGGGTTGTTACCAAAAGTAAGAAAGATAATAAGTAGCAGTTAGGGAAGTCCTGTGTGGGTTATTATTATCTATAAAGGTAAAAAATGATGGAATGTGAGATCTGGATTTGCAAAACTAATCAGAATTGGGGAATTGGAGTTTTGTCCTTTGCATTCATTAATGATACACACGCAGTGATTATTTTACTTCCATGAATGTAGGTTTTCTTTTCTCTAGAATAGAGAGAAGAGTGTTACCTGCTAATTTACAGAATTATTTTGAATATCAAATGAGGTAAAAATTGTGAAATCATGTGTAAACTCTAAAATTCTATAAGAAATAAAATGAAAACAAAAAGTAAAAACAAAACCCACTAGCAAACCATTGTAATAATAAAGAACTTCAAAGACACCTGTAATAAAATTTAAGTTGCTAAGATTTGCTTTTTAATGATTTATTTATTTATTTATTTATTGGTACTGGGGATTGAAACCAGGGGCTCTTAAGCCCTAGGTCACATCCCCAGACTTTTAAAATTTTTATTGTTTTTCAATTTATTTTATTTTTATGTTTTTTCTTTCTTCGTTTTTTTTCTTTTCTTTGCTGAGGCTGGCCTCAAAAATTGTGATCCTCCTGCTTCAGACTCCCAAGTTGCTGAGATTAAAGGCCTGTGCTACCTCCACCTCCACCTCTCAAAAAAAAAATGTAATTTAAGAGTAAAGTTTTGCTGGGTACCATGGCACACACCCGTAATCCCAGAAGTTTGGCAAACTGAGGGAGGAGGATCACAAGTTCAAAGCCAATCTCAGCAAAAGGGAGGCACTAAGCAACTCAGTGAGACCCTGTCTCTAAATAAAATACAAAATAGGGCTGGGGATGTGGCTCAGAGGTCAAGTACGCCTGAGTTCAATCCCCAGTACCCCCCATCAAAAAATAATAAATTTTAAGAACCAAAATATCCTTTGTAAAATCTTTGCCCTGTTTATCTAACTTATTTTCAATATATTTGATTAATACTAAGAGGAAAAGGTTATTTATTTATTCATTTATTTATTATAACGAGATAATGTATCATCAAAATAAGCTCAGAATAGGCAGAACCTGTAAAGGGAATAAAACACAATTTTACTTTTGTGTCTCTACCACTCTTATTCCAATTCTTTCAAATTTATTTAGTGTGGATTCTTTTCCTCTGTTTCTGAATAAAAATTCTGGCATCTGTATGGATTTTCCCTCATTCTTATGAGTGATAATTGATATTTCAAACAATTTCGATTTTGCATTTGTATTGAATAACACCAAATGCAAATTGAGACTCAGAACTGGATTAAGAGGTGAATTCCTCCCCCTCTCCTGGCTGGGCTTAATTTCAGGCTAGTTATGTCTAGAAGAGGTAAATATTAATCTTTACTAAGAAAATCAAGTAGATAAAAGTGCCAAATGCACACCTGAGTTGTTTGACAATATTTCATTTAACCAAAGATTATTTATAGTTTTGCCCAAGGAATGATTTCCTTCATTTAATAACCTTGATTCAGATAAGCAAACAAAAATTATTATACAGAAATTCCTAACAACATGGAAGAAACATCCATGATTGAAGACAGAGATTAATTTGTAATGGCCTCACCAACAATACTTCAATCACCATTTAAACTCTCCAGTTTTAAAAAGTATTTTTACTGAATTGTTATTGTTTTCTTTCAGGAGTAAAACAGTGGTAAAAACAAAGTGCTTTCCTTTCAAAATTTCAGATTTTTGGTTTTGACTCTACATGACCCAACACACTTGAGGAAGGACAGGTGTGCAAGTACTTGAAGCCTAAAATATAATATTGTGTTTCTGTTTAAGAGAGAGAAGGAAAGGAGGGGATATCATTCTATGTATTTATGTTAGTTTTCAAAATTAATTGAATAGAAAGCAACACCTATTGAAGATATTGTAACAAAGCAAAAGAATATTACATAGGCTCATTTTGATGACTGAATTTTTTGAAAACTTTCGATCTAGTTTCTGTTCTCAGAAAATAGGACTATTTTTCCCTCTTCCACATCATTTTATTTGTTTGTTGTTTGCTTATTCATTTATTTGTCTATTATATTATCTGTTTTCCTTCAAGATTAAGGTAAAATAGTTACATCATTCTTGACATTCAACCAAGGGTAATGAAATATTACCCTAACTGAAATATTGTTCACTGTCTAGTTGGAGGGAAAAAAGAAAATCTCAGCAGATCTCATGAAGAATTCAGATACTTTCAGAAGGACTTTTCTGGTACCTTCATTGTTTTCTCTCTACTTTGTACTAAAGATTACCTCCCTCCTACTGGGAACACCAGCTTCCACAATGAGGATCTGATTCTATCCCTTAGGCATTTTCTAATTTGAAGCCTATCAGTTGCATGTTATTCTCAGACTTTGCAACTAGCTAATTGATAGATAATTTCCTTTGTTCATGCCCTTATTTCTTGTCCAATCGCCTATAAGCCAGCTCTGTGGCATTCATAAGCTGGAAGGCAGAGGGCTTGAATGTGTGGAATGGCCCAGAACCAGTCTGCTGTCCCATCTCCTTGTATCTCCTTCATGGATGGCCTCACGCCTCCATTATCTTGCAGTTATACTTGGTCACTGAGCAAATCCTCCACTGCTCTCATTGTGCTACCAGCACTGAATACAAAAGCAAAGATAGGAATCTGGTCTGCAAAGAACTCTCAAGTACTGAATGATAACACACAGGGGCAATACTACAGACAGAGAACTAGGGGAATATTCTAGACCTACCTGTACAAGGTAAAATTTCACAGTTATCTTACAAAAATCGCATAGACAACAAGTTGGGAAAGTCTGCCCGGAAGGATTCACAGAGGTGAGAGGTTTGGGGGAAATAGGGCACAGGTGGGAACAGTGACCTGGGGGGAGGGGCACCTAATGATGCTACTACCCCAGTCTTGATGAACTCAAGGAAATCCACCTGGCTCACTATGGCTGGCCAGCAGACTGTCGATCAAGAACTTGTGGAAATGAATCCAAAAATAAATTTGGACCAAAATGAGGTACTGAAGAGCCGTATATGCCACATTAAAGAACTTTCTATTGTTATTCTATGAGAATCCTACATGAATGGGGATATAAGTTAAATATAAGTGCATGTTTTATTAAACATACATTTTAGCTTCTCTTTAATACTTACCTTTTAGCATCTGAGTGCTTGGTCTCATGACTTCCTATTCTCCTGTTGCCCCTCCTCTCACATCTGAGTCCTTATTCAAACAGTTTGCCTTGCCCAAACGTTCTCCTCATTTCTCTCTTCTCATCCGCGTACTTAATTATTCTCAAACCTAACTCAGAGGCACACCATGAATGTCCCCAACTAATAATTCCCTCCCAAGTAATTAATGCATATTTAAATTATCAATAATATTGTTGATATTTGTGCCTGACAACATTAAGTATTCATCATAATCACAGGAAGTATGGCTGTTTGTATAATATTTGTATGTGTTTGGAACAGTGTTAGATCCCTAATCAGAATCTTCGGTTCAAAACAAAACAAAACAAAGTCCTGCAGGATGATTTTTCAGTTTTGTTTTTGCATATTTTTGTCTTTTAATAACAGAATCATTATCAATTTTGTGAACAATTTTTAGGATTGTAAAGCCATTATGTAAAATTTTGTTTGCTCAGTTTTTTTTTTAAACACTATGATAGGCATTCTAATTTGTCAAAGAAAGTAAAAGGATCTAATAAAAAATAAAAGAGGAAAAATGGGAAGTTCATAAAGAGAAAAAGAAAAATCAAATGATCAATTAGTATATTAGGAAGCTTCTTAAGTCTTTGATATTTGGAGAAATTTTTTTTTAAATGTGGAAAAAGATATCATTATAAACTCAACAAATTACCTTCTGTCATGCACCCTAATGAGAGTGTAACTGATGAAACCATTTTACAGCAAATTGTCTTACAATATGCTTAATGGAGCCATTCACAAAATCGTTATTGGAATATTATTTGTAATGTTTGGAAACAAAATATTTTATGGCATCAGAAACCTAAGATTACAGAATATTCATAAAATGGGGGGCGCTGGGGTTATGGCTCAGTGGTAGACTACTTTTCTAGCACATGAGAGATGCTGGGTTCAATTCTCAGCACTACATAAAAATAAATAAAATAAAGGTATTATGTCCAACTACATCTAAAAAATTAAAAATTAAAAATAAAAATAAATAAAATGAGAATACTATACCACAATTTAAAGGAACTAACTAGGGCTAAATACACAGTAATAAATGAAATCTCAGAAGCTAAAGTTGTACAATAGGGTAATTGACTCAGCAACATAATCAGATCGAGATTATTTGCAAAAGTTTGAAAACATGGAATATTATAGTACTACACATACAATCACTTTGTACCCCAGGGATATCTCCAAGTCATAACTGTGAGTACCTACAGGGGGAAGAGAAAAGGAGAGAGGAAAATGGAAAATATAAAGAGAGGGGACTGTTTCAAGGTCGTCTGTGTTATTTTATTTCTTCAACAAGAAGTTCTTAGGTAAATTTGTTAAAAAGTAATGATATGAGAAGAATGAATAATTAGTGTATAATTTTCTATTTTGTTATTCATGTGTAAGCATATATTTGGGATAATGATATTATAAATTTTAAGTTTTATAAAAATTGTAAATTTTCTTAATCAGTGATTAATATAATCAATATTTTAAAAAATACTATCATATAATAATATAATACCTGAACAAATTTAAAGTTTTATTTCATGTCTCAGTTAAAATTTATGTAATTTATGCTAATTCAAATTTCTGCAGATATTTTGCCTTCTGCATTGAAATTAAGGGCATTGTCTATACATTAGACTTCATTTAAAATACAAAAATGAAAACACAAAGAGAAAAATGCATTCGTTTATAATTAAAAAGAAAATTTAACTTCATTGTAGTTTCTATGATTATTGAGCCATAAAGTGTGAGTCAGAAGATGAAACTGAAATAAAGTGATATTAAAAGTATGCAAAGATTTATGAACTTTTTTCATTAACAGCAGTGAGCTTATTAATTCAGGAGTTCTGGATCCAAACATCCACCTAGATAGATTTTCTTAAGCATCAAATGCAATTTCTGCCATTAGTTTTCCTTTACTTGCAGGCATAGTAAGCATATTAGGTCAAAGTATGGGAAAGAAAAATATCCCTGGAGTTATAATTTTGGAAGTTAATTTGTATGCTACAGTAAAGTTGAGATTTTATCCATGAGCATTTTGAAAACCACTAAATTTGCCTTTAAAACACATATTTGAATGTATAAAAAATGTTATCTTAAAAATTGTCATGGTTTATGATGAGACACTAGGGTAGATCTTTAAAATAAGATTAAAGAATGTTAATAAGTGATAATACATAGTTGTAATACTAATAACCTAGTTGTAATACTAGCAAATTATAAATTAAGAAAGGATTTGTTGGATTTAAAATATTTGAGGGGTTTTGCATTGAAGAAATTTTGTTTGCCTTTGGAGAAAAGTGAGAGGTTATCAAAAATGCTTAAACTTCACTCATAGAAAATCATAAACAAGTTTTTCAATTTGAAGTTATATTTTAACCTCAGACTCACCTCACTTATTGATTAATTTAGCCTTCATTAGAATATTTGAGACAGTTTTGTTCCTTATTGAAAGAAGTTAGACTTGAATATAGGAGGGAAACAAAAATGTTGCCTTTTTTTTTGCCTTTGGGACCATGTTTTCCAAATTGACATCTTTTGAACTAATTTATGACTTCAGAGGGGAGAAAATAATAAGTAAATGAACTAAAATTTAGCCCCATTAGGTGTCTAAGATCTCTCTGAGTGAAAGTATGAATATAGATGGCCAACTGAAATTGATTTTTTTAGCTAGATTAGATCATTGAAGTAGTTAAAACAAAGAGAAACTTAATAAGTTATTTTTATTTTCCCCATAGAGCTATTTAATTTTATTAATGTAACAATGTACTCAATATAAAAACATTAGAATCATGGAGAAAATTAACTTTCAAATTGCTTTGAAGGAAGTTTTTAGCATTGTAATATATTCTAAAATATATAAAGACTTTTGTGAAGTTTTCATCTAAAATTCTTACTTTGCCTATGTGAAATATAGTTATTTACCTCGAATGGCAGTTATACTTTGAATAACCCTTGCAAAAAATAAATAAAAATAAATTTAAAAGAAAGTGGTTTTGATGATATATTGTCACTCACAATGTAATATTTAAGAAAATAGGCCTAATATTATGAATTTTGTAGACTCTTAGTATTTTATTTTTCCTTCTAAGAAGATATTTAAAAATATGAAGAAAACAAATGGACCATTTTAACGTTAACTCCAGTGTGTGAAACATGTAAAAATAAACAAAAGAGTGAAGGAACATATAACGCATCCCCAAGCATGAATAACTTAGCAAAGATTTGATTACTGTTGCTACAAATGAAGGGAAAAAAAATGTGTTTACTTTGAAAAGTAAACTACCACAGAAAAAGAAAACTATATGTGGAAGGAAAGTGCTGGAAACATATAGACTAAAAGATGACAAATGTCTAAAAATCTTTTCATATATAGCTTAGGTATTGGGAAAATGAAAAAGGTAAAGGTCACATTTATCAATGTTGAGCTGGAGATGCACCCGTCCAGGGATGGTGGCTCTCAGAGACGTGCTTGCTCATTCATCCCTTTAGTTCATCCACATTGTCCACACCTAATATGATTGCACTCATAGTCTTGACATCGGGCCTCTCAACTTTTTTTAAAATAAACATATAAAAATATTGTCTTCATAAAACAACAATGAAATGAAACACTGTCATATTGCCTAGAGGAAGTACAATCTATTCATGAAAGGAAAATCCTGTAGAAACATAGCTGATACTGAGACCTGAATCACCAAGAGGAGCAGCCAAGCAAAACAGAAGTGAGTGTGTGTGTGTGTGTGTGTGTGTGTGTGTGTGTGTGTGTGTGTGTGTGTTGGGGGAGGATGGTTTCAGTTGTGAGTTAAGAAAAAAAAACTGAACTATTTTCATATGGCTGAAGCAAAGACATATATAGTAGCGTGGAAACCACTATAAAGGCCCATGAACCCATATTTGTATGTAGACCCTACCTGTAGAACACATTATCTAATTTTGGCATCTTTTATGGTTTTCAAATGAATACAATAAAACGGAAATGTATTTTTAAAATATGGATGAAATCAGATTAGATGAAATGTGAATGGCTTTGAGAAAGAAGATATTATCATGATGTCAAAAATCTTTCCTTGTGTTGAAAATGTGGAAAATCCCTAATTACAACCATCTGATTTCATTTGTTTCAAAATGCACTGAAATATCAGTACCTATTTACCTAAGCTCATTTAGACTATTACAAGAAGGATGCTACAGACTGAGTCCAGCTTATAAACAAGAGAAATTAATTTCCCAGAGTTCTCTAGGTTAGGATATCAAAAATGAAGGTGCCAGCAGATTCTGAGACTTACTAGCTCACAGATGGCCATCTTCTTGCTGTATCTTCACATGGCAGGAGTGAGGGAGCTCTGGGGCCTCTTGTGTAAGGGCATTAGTTCCGTTCAGGAGGACTTCACATACTATGTACTAATGCCCTCTCAAATGCCCACTTCTAATCATATTACCTTGGGATTCTATTTCAATGTATGAATTCTGAGGGACATATTCTGTGTACAGATTTCATCCTTGGCCCTCCAAAATTCATGTCATTCCCCTATGTAAACTATACATAATACATTAATTACATCCCAACAGCCTTCCCAATCATACCTATTTCCAAAGTCATCTCAAAAGTATGAAGTCCAATGTCACATCTAAATATCACGTAAATAAGTTCTGAGTGAGATTCCTAGCAGCATTCGTTCTGAGGCGAATTATTCTCCAGCATAGAACATGTGAAATATAAAATTCAACGACAAGACAGGTATAGGATGGTATTCCCACTCCAAATAGAGGAATAAGAAAAAAATAAAGGAGGAACAGCCCTCATGCAAGTCCACAACCCAATGGGGACAATTGCATTAGACCTAACTGCTAGGGTATAATGGTCATTGGCTCTGTGCAGGTCCACTGATGTCAGGATCACTCTGAAACTCCCTGGAGTGGCAGACCCCACCTTCAGCTTTGCCAGACAAAGGTTGGGCCCTAGAGTCTCGGGATTGTTCCCTTAGCCCATGGCAGCCCTAGGCTACAGCCCCACTGTCTGCACCAGGAACTCTTCCTACCTTTGAAATCTAGAGAAAGACATCCAAGCCCCCAGGGTTCTGTGGGTATCTATGGATAGGGGATGCCATGGAAGACTGTCAGGGTGTGCTTCTGGGTTCTCTGGAAAGGCAGCCACTGCAGCCTGCACACATGAGCAGAACCAGGGATGTGACGTGGTGCCAGGCAGCACAACCAAGTTCCGGCACCAAGGCTCCCTTAGCAGTCCTCCACTGTAGTGAACAGAGGCTCTGACTTGTGTTGAGCTGGTGTCCCCAGCTCCTTATCAAACAGCTGTCACACTGCAGCCTTGGTTCTCTCCCTTGAACAGACACTGCTGCAATGTGGACAAGCTAAGGATTTCCCGAACCCTTAAGATTCAGTCCACTTTAAGAAATGATTTCACCTTTAACTCATTTGTCTCTTCTCACACGTTACTATAGGCAACCCAAAGAAGCCATCTTAGTCCACACTTTTATAACAAATAACTTAGACGGGTAGTATGCAAATCACAGAAATGTTCTATTCCTGGAGCCTGGAAAATCCAAGATGAAGGCACCAGGAGATGAGTTGTCTGGGGAAGGCTTATTCTCTGCTTCAAGATGCCTTTCTTCCTATGTCTTCACATGGAGGGCAGGAAGGCTTGCTCCAGCAACTTTTATAAGGAAACTAAAATCTCATTTATAAAAGTGAAGCCTTATCACCTAAATATCTCCTAAAGGCCCAACCACGGTGTTCAGAGAGAGGAGATTGGAGAGGTGAGTAGGAATGGATAGTCACTAGGTGAAGCCCCCATGATTGAATATTGGTGGCTATGTAAGAAGAGTGAGATCACAGGAGACACACACACATGCTTCCTGTCTCTTGCCACATGATGCTCTGCACCCTCTTGTGACTCACCAGCAACAAGGTCATCACCAGATATGCCCATTGACCTTGGACCTCCAGAACTAAAAGACAAAATGCCTTTCTTTATAATTCATTCAGTCTGTGGAATTGTGCTCCTGGAAACGGAAAATAGATTGATAGAATTTTCCTCCAGTTTCCAGGGGCAAGCTCCTCATTTCTTCTAAAACCTCATTAGGGCCCGGCGTGGTGGCTCACACCTGTAATCCCAGGGAGGCTGAGGCAGGAGGATTGCGAGTTCAAAGCCAGTCTTAGCAAAAGCAAGGTACTGAGCAACTCAGTGAGACCCTGTCTCTAAATATAAAGTACCAAGTAGGACTGAGGATGCAGCTCAGTGGCCAAGTGCCCCAAGTTCAATCCCTGGTACCCCCCCCCAAAAAAAAATCACAGTGGTCTTTACCATCCATATTTCTACTAATATTCTCTTCAGGATTACTAAAATATTGTCTTGACATTGTTACAGGGGCTTAAACCCAGGGGTACTTTACCACTGAGCTTTACCACTGGGTACTTTACCACTCAGGCCTTTTTATTTTTTTATTTTAAGACAGGGTCTCACTGAGTTTCTGAGGCTGACCTTGAACTTGTGAGCCTCCTGCCTCCCAAGCTGCTGAGATAACAACAGGGATGTGCCAATTTGCTGGAATAGGATTATGAAAATAATCTCCATGATGACTGAGGATCTCTTTTTGCTCTGAAACCTCACCATAATTAAAGATTAATTCATGGAAATTTTAAGATTTTTCTAACATCTGCTTCAAAAGCCTCTGAGACTACCTTTTACCCAATTTCAAAACCAATTCCATGTTTCTAGGTTATTTTTTTTTGCAGCAGTAACCCATTCCCAGTATCATTTTTCTTATATTTTGTTCATTCAGGTTTCTATAGCAAAAATACCATAGACATGATGGTTGAGGACATTACTCTTTGTTGAAAATATGGAAAAATTTCTGGCTAACTGCATCAATCTGAAATTGGTAGATTTTCAAAAGACCAACATATCAGTAGCCATTTCCCAGGCATTTAAGAAGAAAAAAAGAAAGAAAGAGAGAGAGAGAGAGAGAGAGAGGTAAAGAAAGAAAAGAAAAGAACAAAACATACTTTCAACAAGTTTCAAACATCTTCTAGGAATTAACTAGCCTAAGCATATTAAACATATTAAGAATATCAATATCTGCCCCCGGGTGCAGTGGTGGATGCCTCTAATCCCAGTTACTAGGAAGGTGGAGGCAGCAGGATAGTGAATTCAAAGCCAGCCTCACCAATTTAGGGGGCGCTAAGCCACTGAGATCCTATCTCTAAAAGAAAAGAAAAAAAAATACAAATAGGGCTGGGGATATGGCTCAGTGGTCGAGTTCAATCCCCTGAGTTCAATCCCCAATACCCCCCCCAAAGAATATTGATCATCTCCATGATTAGCAGTATAATGTAAAATACATTTTTATTTTCACAGCCCTGGATAAAAATATGTAAAGGACGAATTGTAAGCAACAAAGGCAAGAATTGAGAACGTGAGTAGAGAACATGGTAGTAAAAGTGAATGTCTAGAAAATTTGAACTCAAGGTACAGAAGGAGATGACTTTGTTTCAGATGATTTCACATTTTCTAACCTAAAAACTTTGTTCCATCAGGTTGGACCCACCCAGTTTATTTTTATATATATATATTTTTTTTTTCTTGCCTAAATTCTTTTCAAATAGGAAAGATTTTTCTTTTTAAAGAATAAACAATGCAAGAAGAACTCAAATGCGCCAATTCTAAGAAAGCAGAGAAAGTCGCAGAAGTGTATTTCTGTAGCAAATCCATTGATAGCAGAACATGTGGAAGGCGAATTTCAGTATTTAGGACCTATGCTTGCAAGGAGCTCAGGGAGAGATGGCAGGGAACATGATGGGACCTCGTTTGGCAGCATTTTTACCTCTCATTTTAGTGTCAGCCTTTTTCCTCTCTGCAGATGCCTTGGCTTTGACTTTACTGTGCTCCAGCTCTGCCTGCCTTTCCACAGGTCTCTTGCTGTCTGTCCTTTGAGGAGACCTTCCAGATGAGTGGCTCCAGACAATGGCTTTGGTGTGCTCAGGTTCTCAGGGGGTTATTGACACTTATTGTAAGGGTCTTAGCTATTTCAGTCACAAGGAGGAAAGAAAAGGAGCATCCTGAAGGGTTCCATCCTACGCAGATTATAATGGGAAGGAACACACAGTGTCTATTCCCCAAAGGGGTTTTGGCTAAACAGTTGTCAAAAATAAAATGTTAAAGACTCAGAATCTCAGAGTGTGATCAAAGTTACCTTTTCAGACAAGGAAGTAAGAATTAATTTGAAAACCACTTCTTCATTTCCTGACACAGGTTCAGCTGTAGAGCATCCTTGGCGATCTCACTAACTACCCAAGCACTATAATCAGAGGTTATAAAACCTGCCATTGTGGCTGACCTGTGAAAATGTCTCCTGACCTTAGTTCTGCAAAGTAATGTCAGATGCCATGCCACAGTGTTCCCCTGACATACCTAGGGTCTCAGGTTTACTCACTATCCAGCACATCTCTGTGCTTATTGAAGCCAGTAATAAGCAAAATCATCCCATATGGAACCAAGGAAGCAGAACTAATCATTTCAAAAGCATATTCCCCCCTTTGGTATCATCATAATCTCTACCTTTATGTAGACTCAGATTTATTTCAGGAAGTAATACAGATGTCAGTTGCTCTATGATTTGTAGTGTTCACATTTGGAGAACATGGTGGTACTTGCATGGCTCAAAATAATTTAGTTCTGTGCATGCAGTATTATAAACTGACATTTAAGTATTAGTTATTACCCTAAACCTCTTTTAATGCTATTGAAGCAAGAACAGAAGGTCATTTCTCTTACAAGGGCAATCGTTCTAAACAAGAATGTGAAGGGACAGATGAAAAAGGGGGCCAACCATTGTAATAAGCTATGTAATTAAAGGAATGGCAGTACCATGCTGTACCAGGTAGATAGTCATTATTAATACAACGTCAGAACTTACATACTGATAATTGAATAAATTTCATTTGCATGTCATTTTAATAAGTGCAAAGAAAAATTCACTGAAGTTGGTTATTAATATATTCATAAAATTAGTTATTGCTTTCATATATAGTAAAAAATTAATAACTAAATCTAAGAGATTAAATGTTTTTTAATTCATCTTGGGCTTTTTGAGGACATTTCTCTAGAGACTAAGTTTTTTTTTTTAATTTCATTAAGAATATGTAGTTTTAATTAATGGAAGAGCTACCCCTTCTCCTTCTCACTGTGCCCTCTGCGTTCTACCACACTGAAGTCATAATGGCCGCTACATTTAGAGACAAGAGGCACCAGTGACATCAATTCCATTTTTCTTTCCAAATGTTTTCATTATTTTAAAGAAATAAAAAACAAATAGCTCAGGGTTAAAAGGTGACCATACAGTCTCTGATGATCTCCGCGTTAGCACCAGAGAAGTGTGGCACATCTTCTATTAACTGTGTGCCACATAAGCATAAATACAGAGCGCTGTTAATGTCAACAGGGCCGATGTGCACCAGAGATTGTGATGCTGTAACGTTGTCAAGCCAGCCAAGAATAGAGAAGTCAAACATAAAAAGTTCAAACACAAGGTATATTCAGTTCTTTTTCCTGTCACCACTACAGCCACTATTTTGCATTTATATAGGGTTTTCTACAGTATTCATGACAGTTTTATCACCATCATTAAGCAACGCTATTAGATCTTTGTGACTTTAGTCCAGCAACTTTCTTTAACTTCTAAAACACAATACTCATAAAAAGATTTTCACCATTTTCATTTTGCTGGCCCATAAAATATTTCAGGAGGATGGATTAAACCATCATAAATAATATCAGACAATTATGAATTAAAACAGCATAGACACAAAGTAAATCCTTCCCTATACTGAACACTTAAAACGGAGACCTAGGGCACTTTATTTCTAGTGTCATATTATGCAATTCTGTAACAACCTAGGTATTTGTCTACTGGTGTTAGGTATAATACAGAATGAATAGTTCAGCTTTACTTCCCTCATAAGATTCCGCATCCATCAATTCACTCTAATGTAAAAATGTAACATCATGGCAAATGAGTGGCTCTGAGTATGGAGTAAGAAGATCAAGAGCGATGGGCACACCTTAACCAGAGCGATGGCTATTTGTGCTTATTCTGAAAGCTGATAGGAAATCAGTTCCTTTGGGTTGGCCAAGACTTCAAGTTGGGTGGTTACAATTTTCTCTGAGATGATCCCTTATTTAACTTCTGTGAAGTATTTGAAGAAGAATATTTGGCTTTGAATTTGACACTCCTGTAATAAAGCAAAGTCCTAAGTAGAAGTGTCTTGACCAGTGGCGGGCAAAACTTTAAAGTAAGTAGAAAAATTAATTTAAGTTAACTGTATTCTTCAAATTATATATATGTATATAATTTGAAGATATATATATATATATACCTTTATTTTATTTGTTTATTTTTATGTGGTGCCAGGATCAAACCCAGTGCCTCACACATGCTAGACAAGTTACGAGAGAGCTACAACTTGGGCCCCTCAAATCCTATATTCTTATCACCACCTTCCCACATCAAAATCCATCTCAGTGTTATCTAAGGGGCTGTTTTCCAGTGTATGAATGATTACTGAAGGCTTTTGATATTGTTCATATTTTTATTAAAATTCTAGGAGATTAAAACAATTGTGGGATAATTCTTAAAATCCAGTATGACTTTCATTTCTGAAACTAAAGAATGCATATATTATCATATTCTGTAGTTTCCTGACACCAAAATAGACTGGTGTTAGTTATCAAAATCACAATAGTATTAGGTCCTTGGAGATTTTTAATATTGAATTAAATACTGCATATCTATATGTATACATATACATATATATTGCAATATGTTCAGATACAGTGCAAAACAGACAATTTAAACTATAATTATGTTGCTACTAGATTTAAATTTGACTCTCTAAAACTGAATTTGGTAAAATCATTTTAATTTTAGGCTTAAGAAAATTGCAGTTGAGGGCAGCAAAATTATTCGTGTCAAGTCACAAAATCTTGCATGTTATTTTCTTCTTTTCATGTGAGAGAATAACTCTGAAGATATATAAGTTTTGTACAAGAATACACATAAATTGAAAACTGAAATTAGAAGCTCTCCTTCTACTATACTACTCTATTTCCAAGAAAGATGCACAGACAGCTTTATTTGTTGAGAGTCAATTTTGTGTCAATTTTCTGGGATTCAAAGATGCATACTGGTATCTTGAAGAGTTAAATAATTTTCCCTAAGGCCAAATAGCCAATATTTTCTTTTGACCAACCTATGTTGATCAAAATTCTAGATTTAGATTCACTATCTGATCTGTTTGCATCTAATCTCACCTCAGAAGTGGTACCAGTCTTGAAATGTTAAAGACTCACAAGGCACACACCTGAAATCTACCCTTGCTATTGACTCCATATAGGAGAAGAGGTGAATATGAATTGGGAAATGTCCTCACAGTTCTAATAATTTTTTCAGAAAAATGATTATGGGTCCACTAAGTGTTTTCTTTTCCTACTCCATAAACTAAATTGACTAATATTTTTAAACTTACAATGTTTAGCCTCAATAACTCATATCATTGAGTAGACAATAAATTACTTTTTCTGTGAGAAAATTTTGTCTGGATTATATCCCAGTAAATACAAATCTATAAACAAAAGAAATATGAATAAAACTAGAGAATGGTGGAAGTTATTAGACAACTGCTTCCTTGAGTCAATCATAGAACAGGGTCTTCCTCACCTTCCTGGGCCTCCATGGGTAGGGTACTTAAGGAGAAAGTAGAAGGTACAGCACAAGATCCGAAGGTACTCCAGCATCCAGAAGGGATTCTTACCCCAAATAAAATAACGTGGCTGCATGCTAACTTTTTGAAATGATAGTCTACGTATTTTCTTTTGACCAATCTATGTTCATCAAAATATTAAGCTGTAAGAATCTATTTGCCAAATGCATTTTACAACCCAGAATTTATACAGTTTACAATCAATTGTCTCCATAGTGTTTCAGCCTTACTTCAAAGCACAGGGGAAAATAGTTTTTGTTTACCTAATTTCTGTCAGGAGTTTTGAGGATTATTTTCTTCTTCAGTAGCATCTTCTCTCTGAATTCTTTATTCTATCTCCCACTAAAATTCCTTTATTTTGAATATCAACTCAGTGACTCTGTATATTTGAGCCCTTTTTACACAGATAAAGGACCATAAAGATGAGGGGAGAATAGATTTGAGATAGTGGTAATCATTCCACTAGTTCATCAAGAGCGGGGACGTGAATGCTCATTGTTGATCATCCCTAGAACGCACTATTAGCCGACATTACCAACATCATCACTGTGTCTGATATGTCAACCAACTGGCAATTCATCCTTCTATGTTTAGAAAGTGTACCCCTGCAGCTGTCTACAGTTCCCAAATATAGCCTTCTTTAGAAGGCAATTAATAAGATTTCATTCTCCCAATTAAGTTTCTACAGTTAAAACAAGAAAGAAAGAATCATCTGCATATCTCATCACAGGCTGCTAAGTGTAAACTGTTAAAGATTATTTATTTCATCTTAATTAGCCATCATTATAATAATTATTGTTTAAATGTGTTACTCCAGTTAGTGCAACAAAACTATTCTGTGAAACTCTGTTTCTTTTTGCCTGTGTGTTTCCTTATGTGCAACTACACTGTCTTTTGTTCTACTGGGAACCACTCATTTGCTCAAAATGGATTGTATTATAGGTTTTTCATGTGCCACCAATTATTCAGCTAAAAACTTTTTTGATGCACACATAATTTCACTGTATCCATTAGTGAATATTTTTTTGCAAGAAAATCATTTGTGGGTCTATTTTCAAAATACAGTTTCCCAGTACCCACCACCAGAAATGCCATTCATTTGATTTGGATAAATAGAAAAATATATAATCTTATCAAGCTTCTCAGGTGATCTGAGGAGCAAGTCTCCGGAAACACTAGTATAATTATACATTTTTAGGTAATTTTTATAGAACCATTTTAGGTTTATAGCAAACCTGAAAGAAAGATACAGAAATGTCCCATTTCCCTCTCCATCCCACAAATACACAGTCTTCCCCATCATTGGTGTGCCCTAGCAGAGTGATAATTTTTTAATAACAAAATCTACATTGACACATCATAATTACCTGAAATCCACAGATTATATTAGGGTTTGCAATTGGTATCATGCACTCCTTAGGTCTGGACAAACATATAATAATGTGTGTCCATCACTGTACACTCATACAGAGAAGTTTCTCTGCCCTAAACATCTCCTGTGCTCCATCTAGACAAACAATCCCACCTCCCCTTCCAAAATCCTGAATACTACTGATCTTTCTGTTGTACCCAAAATATCATATAATTACAATCAGAGAGTATCTAGCCTTTTCAAATTGGCGTCTTTCACCTAGGATCAGGCATTGAATGTTCTCCTGCGTCTTTTCATAGCTCAATAGCTTATTTCTTTTTAGCCGTGAAAAATATTCCATTTGTATACCTCAGTTTATCTATTCACTTTCTACATCTTAGTTGTTTCCAAGTTTTGTCAGATATGAATAAATTGCTATAAACATCCATGTGCAAGTTTTCATGTGGGCATATGTTTTCCACTGCTTGGATAAATACCAAAGGGCACATTTGCTGTATCACATTGTAAGGATATGTTTATTTTTGTAAAAAATACAAACTCTCCTCCAAAGCGGCTGTGCCACTTTTACATGCATACCAGCTATGAGCAAGAGTTTCCATCCTTCCACAGGCTGCCCAGCATTCTCTGCATGTTCATTTGCTGGGCTGCACCATTTGGTGAAAGACTATCTTTGTTCAATTATGTTACTTTTGCTTCTTTTGCCAAAGAGCAATTGACAATGTTTATCTGGGGTATACTCGGGCTCATTTTTCTATTTGTCTATATTTCTATTTTCAGCCAATAAAACACTGTTGTATTTACTGTAGCTTTCTATTATGTCTCAAGATCTGACACTGTCAACTCTCCATTTTTGTTCTACTCCTTCAAAAATGTTTTGGTAATTTGGGGTCATTTGCTTCTCTATGTAAACTTTATTTTCAGCTTTCCATTATCCCAAGAATAACTTGCTGAGGCTTTGATTGAAATTTGGGGAATCTATAGATCAAATTGGAAAAAACTGACATCTTGACAATAATGAGTTGCTATGTATGAATATAGAATATCTCTCCATGTATTTAATTTGACTTTTCTTTATTTGAGTTTTGTAGTTCCTATGAACATTGGTGCATTTTTAAATCAATAATTTATTTTCAGACATTAAGAGTCTGCTTTTTTATATTTTTAAATTGTAATCTGTTGCATATCTAATTGGCTGTATTCCTGTTAATTTCTCCAATTAGAATTACTACAATAATCATAAGCTGTTTGTTATGGTATACAAATGTGGTGTCCCCTAAAAGCTCATGTGTAAGGCAATGAAAAAAGGTTTAGAGATGGAATGATTGGATTATAGGACCCTTAAACCAATTAGTGAATTAATCCTGATAGGGATTAACTGGGTAGTAACTGTAAGCCAGTAGGGTGCACCTGGAAGATGTGGGTCCCTGGGGGTGTTTCTTTGGAATATATATTTTGTCTTTGTTGAGAGAAATGTCCTCTCTCTCTCTCTCTCTCTCTCTCTCTCTCTCTCTCTCTCTCTCTCTCTCTCTCTCTCTCTCTCTCTACATATATATATATAGATAGATAGATAGATAGATAGATAGATAGATATAGATAGATAGATTTATATACTTATATATATCCATCCTTTCTAATCATCATGTGAACTACTTCCCTTCACCCCACTCTTCCTCCATGATTTTCTACCTTACCTCAAGCCCCAAAGAATGGAGACAGTTGTCTATGGAATGAGACCTCTGGAGCCCCCAGATAAACTTCTCTCCCTTAAAATTGTTCTTGTTAGGTCTTTTAGTCACAGCAACAAAAAGCTGACTAAGACAGTGTTCCTAATATTTTTGCTTTTTCTTCTTTCATGCAATCTGCACCAGATAAATTCACAGACATATCCTATAAGTTGTTGTTATCAATGTCAAATATCTACATATCTCCTTAGCTCTCATTTTAGGCTTTCCTTTGGATGGTGTGGAGTAGGTGTAGAGAACATAACTTATTTCTAGGAACCAGTATTTAAAATATATCCAATGTAGTGAGTGTATATTAATGTGGTATAAATATGGTATCTCCAATCTTGCTTGTCAGGATTTCATTGCTTCCAGGACTGCCTAACCCCTGTCTATCTGCTTGCTTGTTAAGCTAATAGCATTTATTCTGTTGTGTTACCTGTAGTCTTAATCTTCATACATGGAGCATAGCTCTCACCCAATTTCCCATGGGGAAGAATTTGGGATCCTTTCAATACCAATACCCCTTCTCCTGTGCTCTGTTCCCACTGATTTCAACTCTGATCTCTACCTTCTCAGCTCAGCAACACTACTGTCTTCTTCTTATGCATTAGTAATTTGTGGTTGGAAAACCATTTCAATCTTAAAGCCCAAATGTCATGAGATTCAGTGAATTATTTCCATTTTCTCAAGCACAGCAGTCTTAATACTGCCAATCATTCAGTTTCTTAAAACAATTGCTTTTTGTCATTAGTTGTATATGGTGGAAGACATAGTCTGGTATCAATTAGTTGACTATAATCAGACATGAAATACTCAAAGCAATTATTTATTATTATTTTTATAAGCTTTTAATTTTATGTCCAATTTTATATCTGTCAATCACCATTTGTCAGAAAAAGCAGGGGAATGGGAAAGGTCTGCTGAGGAATTAATAAAAGTAAGCAGCAAAAACCTCTAAGATGTCATTTAAGATTTTTAAATTATGCACATAAACTCTTTAGTATCTCAATGAATTTCTTCTGTTGCAATCATAAAATGCCATAGTTAGCAAATTAATTTTTCATAAAGCTCAATGATTGAGATACATACTTTGCTGACACAGCAGCATAGATCATTTAAACAGCTTGTTTTTCAAATCAAATCATCTGAAACTATCTATTGATGATCCAGTACTACAGTTTAATAAATAAGATTGCTTGCTCCTTTTTGCATATTTTGCTGTTTCAGTAAATTGTTTAATCATTATACTTGCCAACTTTTACTGACTAAGCTATATACTTTAACTCTGGATTTTGCATATTTTATTGCTCACATTACATATTTCACAGACTTACCTCATGCATATTCTAGATTGTTGACAATATTTTATATGTTACCAGTTACAAGGGTC
This sequence comes from Ictidomys tridecemlineatus, assembly GCF_052094955.1. Classification (NCBI taxonomy): domain Eukaryota; kingdom Metazoa; phylum Chordata; class Mammalia; order Rodentia; family Sciuridae; genus Ictidomys; species Ictidomys tridecemlineatus. The sequence goes on along the minus strand of NC_135485.1, from coordinate 135,283,817 downwards.
AAGTTATCTACTGGGCTATGCTCATTTGTATAATTTGCTAAATGAGCTATATATTTCATCAAAGGCTGGCAATTGCAAAATGCTATATCTTCCAAATATATATTCTTCATAAAGTTTATTGATTTATAGCATAGGAAGCTTCCTTTAATGACTTTTATTTTATATTTGTACTTTAATATTATTTTACTTACAAAAAGTTTGCTCGAAATACAACCTTTTAAAGACTATTTAAATAAAATATTGTCGGGCTAAGAGCTGCTATTATTTGAGAAATAAGCTAAAAGATGAAATTTTAACAACTGTATATGGCTTCTCACATTATTTTAATTATGTAGTAAAACTCTGTATATTTTCTAGGGAATGTGCAATTTTTTGTTTACACTGTTATATGTAGTAAAAATATTTTACAAACAAGAGGACTGCTCTAACAAAATATCATAAACCATATAGCTTAAACAAAAGAAATTTAATTTCTCCCCGTTCTGGGAAGCAGAAGACATCCAAGATGGAGGCTGGAAGATCGGGTGTGTTCTTTGGCCCCCTCTCCTTGTTTGGAGATAGCTGCCTTCTTGCTGGGTCCATATTATCTTAGATTACTTCCATGTGTCCCTGTCCCCTAATCTCTTCGTATAAGAACATATGAATGACTTTACTGGGATCACTTTAAATTAATTTCTTCTTGGAAGGTCCTCTCTCCAAATACAGTTAAATTCTGGGGTAGTGGGAGTTGGGCATTGAATATATAAATTTGTGGGGAATAAATTTCAGCCAATAACACCTACTTAATGCTTAGCTCTATGAATTTTTTAAAAAAATCTCTTTTCTGCATCAGGAAAATAATCAAATCTTATGAATACCATTTGATTTTAATTATAGATTGACAGATCTTATATAGAGACTTATTTAAACATACTATGACTTTTCTCATTTTTTTTGTCCCAAATTTTGTCCATGCAGCCTAAACAGAAATTTTAAAGCATTTCAAAAATGTTTTATTTGTGAACTATATTTCATGCATCATTTAATTCTAACATGTGAGTTAAGTAATAAGAATGTGAAAGGTATTTTATTTCACAATTTTACCCTCCTGGAAATCTCATATAACTTTATATGTCTAGCATTCCCTCAATTTAACTAGAATAATTTTGATGGAATGCTTGTTAGAGGAAACATTTGTATGTAATTATATTCACTTTCCCCCTTGGATTTTAAGTGATTTAAAATTAGAAACCCACTCAAAGAAAACACATGAGGTATGTTGAAAATAACTCAAGTTTTAGAATAATGAAAACTTGTCACTTTGATACTATTTCCTTATTGTAATGAGCAGTACAGCTCTCCTTGTTATGGCTTTAAGATAACACTTGAGGTTCCCACTTGCAGGTTTCAATCAATTCCTGGAAGCTGTTTACAAGTTCATGTGTCTGTGCAGTCCCTTTTGTTTTTTTCTTCATTTGAGTCTCCAGAATTTATTGCATTAGCCTATAGATTTGGGGAAAATATTTTAAATGTCCCTCCATACATGTGATAACAGCTTATGTCTTCTTATTTGGGGATTGTCACAAAGCTAAAAAACCTGAAAAACACTTACTATGGGTAAAAGTGAAATTAAAGAGGGAAAAGAATAAAGGAAGGGGAGGGGCCTTGCTGCTCTGTAAGTGGCTCCCCTTCCTGCCCTTCAAGTCTTCCCTGAGCTGGGTCAGCTCAGTGGTCCTCACAGATAGGACTGCCTTCCAGAAGGGGCCTTGCCTAGAGAGTAGCACTGTTTACAAAAGTAACAGGAATTCCAGGAGCCTCTCTACCTTTACTCTTCCTACTTCCTAGAACACACTCCTCTCTCCACCTGACCAGCTGCTTTCAAACTTTCAAGTCTAAATGCGTTACTTTTTTCAGCACTCTCATATGGCCCTAACCTATCTATCCAACTCCTCAATTATTTCACATTGCATGTAACTAATAGTAGTTGCACAACTCGTAACATTTATAATTAAATGTAGTATCAAATAATAAGGGAGTTGGAGCAATAGATTAAATCCCTACTCAATATATAGTTAAAAGGAAATTTATTCTATTTTTTTGAGTCTTTGCATCTGGTGTTAACAAATGTTATTTTGTACCCACAATCCTTTATGAATAGCATAATCAGAGATATCTTCCAAAAACATGAATGTAAATCTTCCACTGCGAGAGGAAACTACACCAGTAATTTCAAATTGTCTTCAGAATAAAAACAAAACCTTAGGATTAACATACAACACTTCTTATAAGACTTAGTTGTTAAAAGTTGAAATGTTAGCTTTACAGCCAGCTCTCGGAGACTGACCCCGTTCCTATAACCTGCCTGCACCTCCTCAGGGCTCCAAGAATAGACTGGGCATACTTGTGCTATGGTGCACCTATAATCCCTTGGGTGAGGCTTGTTCTTATGTGGCTGTTGTGAACTCATTGCCAAGATCTAGCACAATGCACTGCAACAGATGAAAGGATTAATTATTTACACCTACATTTCAAATGCACTTTATATATGTATGAAACTTTTTGCTCTGCACAAAGTCTCTCTCCTTTACATCACATTGGTATGTTAAGAAAATTCTCCTTATTATTTAAAGTCACAACTTTGGAGACATTTTTAAACATATCTGTAACTGACCTTGTTCTCCTCTGTTCAAGCAAGTTGTCAATCAATTTTAGCTTTAAGTATTATCATTTATTATTCTGTTCTTCTTATATGTATTATCACTTTTCTAGGTCTGTCCCATTTGGTCTCTTCTGTGTCAGGTTAAAATAGATTGGACTATTAAATGTTCCATGGTGATTTATACACTTTCAGATCAATCACAAACAGCTTTATATTACAGACCCTGCTATGGTTTCAACTCTAGTCCATTTCAATATTTCTGCATATATGATTGGCCCCCTGTCCTCAATCTCCATTTTACTGTATATTTAAGAAATTAGCCTTATTATATGCTCATAAACCATTGTTTTCTCTTTCCAACTCAGTATCTTCAACAAAAAAATATATCCTCTGAACTGAAATATCTTATATCTCTGTTGCATTTTTATTGAAACATGCTTTAGTTTATATAAACTATATATATATATAGAGAGAGACTATATATAACTATATATAACATGTATATCTTGGTATAGATATAGATATGTAACTATTTAGATATATGTCATAGATCCTAGTTAATTTTCAGAAGGCTTACAACCAAGTAATTTATAAAAAAATGGATTTTATTTACCTCATTATTCTGGAGGGTGGAACTCAAAGATTGGACAACAGCATCTATTAAATCATTTTGTTTCGGGATAACATGGCACAAGAGTGGAAGGGAAAGAGGGCCACAGGTAAAGGAGGAAACATGGGGGAGAGTCTTGCTTTATAATGACCCACTCTTAAGGTAACTGAGTTGGTCCCAGGGGAATTGCATTAATCCCTCTAATCCTTATCCTTAGAAGGTCCTGCCACTTCTCAACACTTACACTGAGAACCGTATTTCAACATGAGTTTTAGATGTACATACTACATTCTAACCACTGCAATATTTATACTTCTCCTTAAAATATTATAAAATCTTAACAAGGGGGACTTCAGTCTTTCATTTTCCTAATCTCAGCACTGTCTAACATTGCACTGCACACAGAGCAATCAGTGAATTCATGTCTCACAAGAGCTACACGGAAAGGCTTGACACACAATAGTTTGTGAGCAAAACAGAATCAAAAAATAGCAGCTGTGTTTTATTTACATTTAACTCTCTCAATTATAAATGTTTCCTGGACTATGCCCAAGCAAAAATAGTGACATGCAATAAAGTATTCTTTGGAATGTAAATGTTCAATAAATCAAGTAAAGTAATGGGTTGATAACATTCAAGATTGGCAGATCTCACACATTTTCTGAAATCATTTGAAAATAGGTGAGCAGACCTGACAATATTGGGGAAGTATTCTGAAAACAAACCCTGCTGGGGATTAGTGGCAAGGGTTGGTTTAGCTGAGGTGGTTCAATTGCATTTTGCAGGATTTCAAATGGCCTACTTACTTATAGCTTTGTTTCTTGGCCTGGTCTGTGTTAGGCCTTTTTTATATCCTTGATTTTAATGCCTGTTTTCAGGACTTGCATCTGAAATCAGGTTTAAATACACAATTTTCCTATTTATGCCAATCAGGCAGAGGCAGAAAGAAATTGACAGCAGTGAAGATAATGAAGTAAAAGATGGAAAAATATCAACCAAGTAAAGGGTGAATGGTAGCACATTAAGGGAAAAGAAAAATAACTAAGATAAGGAAATTCTACCACACCGTGGCATAGGCGTTCACAGGCTATTATATTTGCCTTCTCTATAACTATGAGGAATGTTTCTTAGTTCTTTCCATTGAAAAGACATGGAGTCAGGGACATCCAAAGAACAACAACAGAATCAAATGCCCAAATTTAATTTTTAAATACAATTTTCACAAAACATAAATACAAAGAAGCCAGAGTTCTTTAAGGAATCGCTTAATCCAAGGCAGCTTCAAGAAACTGTTCCATATGAAATTGGAATGACTAGTTCAAAGAAGGAAATGTGCAAACAATAATTCAGACACAATTCAGAGCACACACGCCAAATTGAGGATTATAGTATTTAAATTTCTGACAGTTTGAGCATTTAAATAAATCATGATAGGCATGGGTTATAGCCAACTGAACAGTATGGGAAAGCTTTAATCCATAATGGATCTCAATTTTTAAATTAATTATTTGAATGTGTTATAAGAAATAAGATATGGGCAAAGCATTTAATTTCCTCCTCTAAAAATACTCATTGAATATCAGGGAGAGATTAACTTTATGGTAGGTCAAGCTTGCTGGTACTGCTGTGATTGTTGATCACAACAATGGTAAGAGATGGTAATCAGTACTACCTAACAAGATGCAGTAGAAAAGACTCTATTAGGTTTCTCTAGAAAAACAGAACCAAAAATATCTAGATGACAGAGAGATGAGGGGAAATTTACTAGGGGGATTGGCTCATATGGTTATGGAGACTGAGGATCCCACAATAGCCCATCTTTCATCTGGAGACCCCATGGTCTGGGCAGATATCTCAGTTCAAACCTAAAACCCTTAGAACAAGGGAAGCTGATGGTGTAGCTATCCATCTGAGGTCAAAGGCCTAAGAATCTGAGGGGCTACTGGTATAAGTCTTCAGTAGGAAGGCCAGATATCCTGGATATGGACCCACTGCAGGAGAAGAGGGACCATCCAAGGGAAGAGACAAAGCACTCACCTCGCCTCTGCCCTTTTGTTCTGTTTTGGCTTCCCCCTACCAATTAGACGGGGCCTGTCCAGGAGGGCAGGTCTTCCCCACTAGGTCCACCAACGTGCATTCCATCTCCTCTGGAAAGATCCTCACAGACAAACCCAGAAATACTGCTTTGCCAGTGTCCAAGACATTTCTTAATCCAAGTAAATTAATGCTAAATTAGCTATAAAAAACATAAGCTTCCTTTCTATCACTTCAGTGATATTCTTGAGGCATATAATTAAGAGAAAACATTATACAAACCTAACTCAATGGAAATTAAACAAAATCACCAGCCTATAAAGCTCAAAAGTGTCAAGGTCACAGGAGTCAAGGGAATTCTGAGGAACTGCTTCAAATTCAAGGAGAGCGACAGAGGGCACAGAAACCAAACTAAACAAGTATTGTAAACTGAATTCTTTGCAATGAAAGACACTATTGGTACAATTGAAGAAATTTTTAAAAAGATTTGAGGATGAAATAATGGTAAAACATCCATGAAAATTCCTGATTTTGATGGATGCACTGTGATTATTTATAACACAATTTATTGAGCATCTAATTGCCAACTTACCATCAAGTAGTAAAGGAAAATTATACTTTGAGTTTCACTTTTATGTATGAGTTTTGTGTAAGTTTAAAATTATTGCAAGTAATTTTAGAAAGCATGTGTACTGCAAATGAAAAGTAATAATTCCCAGATTTAAAGATGAAGTCATGTTTACAATCTCTATCTCATTTAAGTAAGAACATTACTTGCTGATTTCATAGTAGCAAACACAGAAACATGACAATTAATGTGTTTCTCTTTCTGCTTTAGGATATGAACATAGATATTGAGGTACTACATAGATTCAGCATTTTCACTGGACCTATTTAGAATATATACATGCATGTATGTAGATACAATGCAAATACAGTGTCTATTTAGTATATATACACAACACACACATATGGACGGAATACGTGTGTGTATATAGCTGTCTTTTACTATAGATAGAAAATATCCTAAAGCAGAAAATGAATATAAAGAATTATTGTGAATCTATCATTAGTTTTCTTTATTTTTTCCCACTCATATGTGTATATATATGATGTATGTGTTGGTAATAATTAACTAATTGAAAATGGTAATATGTTGCATCTCATTGCAGATATAAAGAAGAAATAATTATTCTTAATTATTTCAAAAATCTCTTATTTTCTTATTTGTGCATATGATATGAAATTTTACACATCTAAAGGAATGCATATCCCCTTAAGTTGTCTCCCGGTACAAAATTTATTCATAAAACAAGCTTTTGAGGAAGAACAACTGTCTTGTCTTATACTTTTCAAAGCTGACAGGCTAAGCTGTAACACCAAGGAGTAGCAGAGCACCATGCAATTACAGGCAGCAAAAACAATTCTGTCATTGAATCAAAGAAACTGACACAAGTCAGTGGCAAAGGGCAGAAGACGATCCAGTGAAAAAATCATGAACTTTGTGGCCTGACACATCTGGTACTACTGCTCATTTCCACTGTATTTATCTACAAAATCAAAGGCAAATTGACTAACCATTTTGAGTCTTGAGTTCGTGTTTGGCAAAATAAGAAAAATATAATCTGTCACAAAGCCGTCATGAGATTAAGTAATATTATTGGTGTAAATGGTTGGTACAGGACTTTTTGATTTATTGGGTTTCTTTTTCAAATGGATATAAACTATTGATCAACAGTCAATGCTATGATCTTTTTGACAAATATGCCATGCTTCCTCATGAATCACTGGGCTCCGAAACATGGCAATAACAAGGTGAAAGATTTTGTAGTATTTTAAGAAAATTATATTCTTTCTAGGAACTGAAGATTCAAATACATGATCTCAATGGTACCTGCCAATTCTGTAGTAGGATAATCTGCTAAACAAAAGTGAGAGCTGAGCAAGAACTATTAGGTGCTATACACATCATTGTACAACAGTTCCTAGCACTGAGTACATACAAATAGTCTTCATTATTCATGAATTCTGTATTTGCAAATTCACTGATCTACAAACATTTACTTATAGAACTCGTATCAATACTTGTGGCATGTTATGGTCATTTGTGGTCAAGCACAGTGCTTCGAAGAATTTGACTCACTTGGTGCCTACATTCCAGCTGAGGTCAACTAACCTGCTGCTCAGCCTTCTTGTTTCAGCTCCTGGGCTGCACACAAATGTCCTTTTCCTGGTCCATTTCTTTGAGGTGTTCTCATATGTTTGTGTTTTATCTTGGTGATTCTGCTGTTTAAAAAGGCCACTAAGCATTCTGCTGAATTGTTGTATAGTATTCCTCAGTGCCAAAAAGCTGTGATTTTGTTATGGAAAATATGTGCAAATGGTAAGCTTTGTTTAGGCCTAAGTTTCAGTGCTGTTGGCTGTTAGGTCAGTGTTATCGAATCAACAATGTAATTAAACAGGGTTATTTTAAACAGAAACACACAGAAAACAAGGTTATGTATTCATTGGTTGATGCAAATGTTATGAGCAAAATCTCTCGGTAACCTAACTCTGAGTTTCCCTTAGGAGGAATGGTTCATTATTCACTGATTCAGAGCCTGCACTGATTTTCCAGACTGTAACTTCTGCAAATAATGGGAACTGAGTATATTTCATACTCAGTGAATGATTGTTGGAATAACAAATGAAAGAATGCATGAATAGGGCTTTTCATTTCTGGAAATTAGGCAGCTAAAATATTTGAGCCAAATAGTCCCTCATCAATGTGTAATCAAGAAAGTAAGACGTAACTCAAGCCATAAGAGATGGGCAAAGGAAAGCCAGATGGATAAGTACAGCATTTACAACAATCTTATGCATCAGATGGTGTTAAATTCGGGAGTAAAACTGAACTTCAATTTTCAAGTTATTTGGGGGTTATCTGAAAGTCCACTGCTACCCAATGTGTGGAGTCTACCCAGAATTCCCCTCCTCCCTTGCTTTTAGATCCTCAAAAACTTCATTGTCTGTGCAAGTGTAAAAGCAATTGAATATCCAGCCCACAAAACTGTATGAGGCTGCACTTAAATTGCCTGCCTTGACCCACATAATACAAAAGAAGAAGAAAAACTAGTCTATAAAGAATTAAACCACAAACTGCTTCAATAGATGGATAAAAATAATTACACTGAATATTGCATGTTGCATTGTCTCACAGTGTACAGGTGCCCAGATACAATAACAATCAAGCCTTATATAAAATAGCCTCATATTATATAAATAAAAGGCAAAAAATGAATAGATAATTTCTCAATGGGTATTTTTAACACATTCTTTTTTTAAATTTTTAATGTGTTTGAATTAGTTATAAATGACAGCAGAATGCATTTCAATTCATTGTACACAACCGGAACACAAGTTTTCATTTCTCTGGTTGTATATGGTGTAGAGTTACACCATTCATGCAAACATATGTGTACCTAGGGTAATGATGTTCATCTCATTCCACCATCCTTTCTACCCCTGTATCCCCTCCCAACCCTCTGCTCAATTCCAAGTTCCTCCATTCTTTCCTTGCTCACCTCATTATGGATCAGCATTCACATATCAGAGAAAATATTCAGCATTTAAGTTTTGGGGATTGGCTTACTTCACTTAGTATGATATTCTCCAACTCCAACCATTAACCTGCAAATGCCATTATTTTATTCTATTTCACTGCTGAGTAATATTCCATTGTGTGGTTGTATATGTATGTATGTGTATGTTTATATACACATACATACACAGTTTCTTTAACCATTCATCTACTGAAGGGCATCTAGGTTGCTTCCACAGTTTAGCTATTGTGAATTGAGCTGCTATAATCATTGATGTGGATGCATTACTATAGGATGCTGATTTTTAAATCCTTTGGTTATAGACCAAGGAGTGAGATAGCTGAGTCAAATGGTGGTTCCATTCCAAATGTTCTAAGGAGTCTCCATACTGCTTTCCAGATTGGTTGTACCAATTTGTAGTCCCACCAACAATGTATGAGTGTGCCTTTTCCCCCACATCCTTGTAAACACTTACTGTTGTTTGTGTTCTAATAACTTCCATTCTGACTGGTGTGAGATGTTATCTTAGAGTAGTTTTGATTTCCATTTCTCTAATTTGTTGTTTTAATATTGATATTTCCTAAGAAATCTCTATACTGCTTTCTAGAGTGGTTGCACCAATTTGTGGTCCCATCAGCAATGAGTGAGTGTAGCTTTTTCCTCACATCCTCACCAACCTATATTGTTGCTTGTATTCTTGATAATTGCCAGTCTAACTGGAGTGAAATAAAATATTAGAGAAGTTTCTTTTTGCATGTCTCTAATTACTAAAGATGTTGAACATTTTTTCATATATTTGTTGATCTATTATATATCTTCTTCTAAGAAGTGTCTGCTCAGTTCCATGGCCCATTTATTGACATATTCATTGTAATAAACTTAAAGGAAACAGGAAAATTTACCTGAATAATTACAGATGATCATTTCATTTTAAGATCTTGAATTTGTTTTTACCTGAGAAAAACTCTTACATCTTACAAATAAGGTAACTTTCACAGGTTCCAGGAATTAGAACAAACCTCTTGAAGAACCGCCATTCTACCCATTACTGTTCTCCTTCTGAACTCCAAATTTCAAGTCTATTCCATGTGTAAAATACACTCATCCCATCACCATATCCCTTTAGTCTAAACTCTATATTATTAAGTGATATTAACTTAGACAGCATATCATAATCTCTAGATCAACCATATAAAAATAATACTATATAAAATCTACACTCAAAAGCACCAAGGGTATATTAAAATCAAATACTAAAAACTGTTAGTTTAGAGTCCAAAGTAGTCCAACTTAGAGTCCAAAACAGTCAATATGGGTAAAAACTTATTATTCATTAAAAGCAAAGTATACAGAATGGGGTCTAAAAGGGAAATCTCATAAATATAAAGCTCTATTCAACTATAGATCGTGTCTCTGCACCTAACATGGCTTCAAAACACATGCACCACCACTGACAGATCTGAGAGGAGAACTAGACACATCCACAGCTGGGGTTGGGGACATCAACACCTCTCTAGGACACTAATGGAAACATGGATGGAAAGTCAGGAAGTGAGTGCCATACACACTCTTGGGTTCTAATAATAACGTTATGCAAAAAATGGTTACTAGGGTCCTGTTTTAGCAACCCCAAATATATATTCATGGTTGTGTATGTTTTAAATGTCTGTATTCACATTGAAGGGGAAGGAGAGAGTAAAAATCAGGGAAGGAATCAGAAAAATTGAAAAGGGAAGGGAGGATGGAACAAAGGGGCATATAAAATAGGATGTACATATAGACTATGTCTTTCTAGTTGTGTCTGTCTTCATATGTGAATGAAAACATAGTCCCTCTGCATACAAATATATGTTTTTTAAATGGGATTGCATTAGACCTTGAAAAATTTTTTGCAACAAATATACCATGGTGATTTTTCCAGTTTAGTATAATATAGCTATAACTCAGTATATATTTATATTCTATAGTCCCTTAAGAGAAGTATTGAACTTTATATGTTTTAACATTCATGGTTTTGAAAGGTAATATGATGCCAAGACTGCATCTTATTATAGCATTCACAGCTACATATTGGGTGGCACATCATCATCAAACATATTAACATTTCTGCAGAGACCCAAATACACAGTCAGACAAAATAGAATAAAGATTATGAATACCCTGATAATGGGGAGATTAATTTTATGTCCAAATAAGTTTACATTAGATTTACAGAAGTCACTATGGATCTTTATAATCTCTTGACTTTTTAAAGATTGCTAATACACGATGCATCAAAAAAGTAAACCAAGAAATGCTGGTGTGGAAAAGGCAGAGAAAATGTCAATTGAAAAGATGAGCTTTCTCTGAAAGCCTGGTGATCTCAGAAATGGTGTGATGCTCCAGGTAAGTAACACAGCTACAAAAAGATGGTTTGCCGGACCCCCTTGTGACTGTAAAGTATAAACCAGGCACAGAGCCACATTCAGTTTCTTAATAAAATCCTGACGCACACTAGCTATAGTGCTTTACAGTCAAGCAGAAAGATGTACAGAGTCATTTGAAGAAACCAGCATGGGAATTCTCTGTTCTGCCAATATAAGGAAATAGCAAGAAGAGAGGATGGCTAACAGGCTGCAGTGCTCCCTCGAAGGGGAACAAGCGCAGTGGTGTCCGCTGTCACACACTTTTCAGGAACATTGTGAAATGAGAAAAATTAACATGTTTGGGTGGATTTCAACTTCTCTGAAATAATTCAAAGAACTGATTATGATTGACATGTACTCATCATGAAAAGAAACAGTACTTCTTTGCAATCTTATATTGTGTTCAAAGAAATACATTTTCTTAGGAAAATTGAGTCAATCTATTTGTTAGCATTAGAAACCAGATGCGCAGACTGATACTAAATTCATCATCTTTTGGCTCAGAGAACTTTGCTATTGCCATTGATTTCTCATGTATGTAGTTGTAAAAAGAAATAGAAATTAGAGTGGGTGCTTACATAAACATGCTTTGGTGTATTTATACATTTTATGTAAAATTTTAAGTGCATAATTCCCATTGTTTCCCACTGCCAGCTAACTGTGTGTGTGTGTGTGTGTGTGTGTGTGTGTGTGTGTGTGTGTTTCAGTATGGCTTTTTTGCAAGGTATTTAACAAAGTACCTTACAAAAGTGAATAAAGAAAAGGGTTATCTTTTAAAAATTCATAAAATGAAATAGAGATATAGGTTGCAAACCAGAAAACTAGAATTTATTCTAAATTCTGCCACATTGGAATCTTACGCCCATTCTCATGCTGCTTAACTTTTTTGAAATTAGCCTGTTATTGCCAAACAATTGCTGATTGTCTTTTAATATTGAATGATTCTGAAAAAGTTTTATGGAACTTTCATAGAACTTTAAAGAACTATTGTTTGTATTCACATATTTGTCAAATGGTTCTTGAGTCCATTAATTGCTAAGCAGGACTAGCTTCTAGGTACACAAGATATAAAGGGAGCATTTTAAGAAGGCAGATGGTGAGGACAGGTGGAGAGGGAAATTCCTGGGGATATTTCAGTAGAATACGTGGTACAGACTGCACTGCCCATCTTATAGCAATTTGTCTGTGAAACAGAAATGAGTAGAGGAATGAATGAGGTGTTATTAGTTCAACAAAACAGTAGGTAAAAATGCTTAATAGAGAGAATACGAGGAAGATGGTAGGAAACACCAAAAGCTCAGATACACTTGGAAGGAAAGTAATTTCTAAATGAAACAAATGAAAGAGGGAGAGAAATAGGAAATATTTTTTTATTGGTTGTTCAAAACATTACAAAGCTCATGACATATCATCTTTCATACATTTGACTCAAGTGGGTTATGAACTCCCATTTTTACCTCAAATACAAATTGCAGAATCACATCGGTTGCACACTCACATTTTTACATAATGGCATATTAGTGACTGTTGTATTCTGCTACCTTTCCTATCCCCTACTATCCCCCCTCCCCTCCCCTCCCATCATCCCTCTCTACCTCATCTGCTGTTGTTCAATTCTCTCCCTTGTTCCCCCCCCCTTTCCCCTCACAACCTCTTATATGTAATTTTGTGTAATTTTCCATACGAAGAATAGGAAATATTATATATTGCCATGATAAATTAATATTTTTAATTAAATTTGGCAACTATCAAACAGCAGCATCAAAAAGGTAGCAAAAAAGGTTAGAAAAATAAATGAACTGATTATTCATTATTAGAAATGAATAGAAGAAAGCACTTTGTAACAACTCTAAATATTCAGAGTAACACTTCTTATTTTACACACTCTGAGTTACTTCTTTTGAATAGTCTTCTGAGTTTCAAGATTATTTATGAAGCATTACGTATGGAAACCTTTGAGTAGCAGATTCATCCTGAAGATAGAACAGAAACTACGGTAGTCAAAATTTCTCCAAACACTTGGCTGGTGAAACCATGAGAAACAGAAAACATATGAACCCATTTTTGACAGAAGTATGAATTTCAATGTTCTGAAAAAGGAATTTATGGTATTTAAAAATTAAAGAAAAATGCATATTCAATGATCCAGAAATTCCACATCTGGAAATCTAATTTACAATAATAATAGTTTCTGTCTTCACAGCTATTGTTATTTTCATCACAGAAATTTGTATATATTTCTCTGAGCCATTAATTAAGTAATTTAGAGTTATATGTGTTTAAGAATTTCTAATATTTTGGGATTTTTACAGTGAAGTATATTCCATATATTATTAATATATTTAGGTGGTCTGGATCAGTAATTCCAAATCAAGTATGTTACCATTTATATAGCAAAGTATATAAATATTTCCTCAGTCCAGGATGACTATGTATCTAATTTTGGTACTCCAAAATAATTTTAAAAAACAAATTAGATAAAAAAATAATAATTGAGTGCCCATGGAATATGTTATGCTTATATTTAAATATTAATGTAAATTTGTAATTATTGACTGAGAAAATAACTAAGATAAAGTATAGTGAAAATTAATTTTTCAGAGTAGCAAAAATAGTGTAATCTCTTTTTTGTAAAAACAATTACCAGGGTATTTGTCTTTTGTATTTGTTATACGTACCAGGAAAACTATAGTAATATGTATGCTCAGAAAACTACTGTCATTTTAAAAAACAAGACTATACTAGAAAAACTTTAAATATAAAGCACGATTTATTGGATGTATCATGCACACTGAACTTAATGCTTGTCTTTTAGTGGTAAGGTTGCCTCTAGATAGTTTTTAGCTGAGAATGTGGTATTACTTGAATTCTCTAGTATTACTAAAAGTTTAGCCATATGTGATTAATACTTAGTGCAAACATATAATAACTAAGTAATCAGCATTCCAAATAGAGCAACTTAAATGCAGAAGTATTTATTTTCTTGACAATCAAAATTGGTTCCCTTAACTGAAAAATAAAGATGGCATTTAGATGCAGAAAGTTGATTTCAAGCACATATTCTCCCTCTCTAAATCAGTGGGTAGTATGTGTTAAAATTCTCTAATATGTCTTACATATTATACATATTCTTCAAAATATCATGTATGATATCATGCATTCAACAACATATCATATATAATATAAATATGGTACACATAAAGCATACAGTATATGAAAAAAATGAATTAATGAAACTGAAGATTTAATATTATTTAATATAGGATTCCCATTCTGTTGAAGGACTGGTGCACTTTAAAAACTTATGGTTTGCTAAATATTCTATTAATTGATAATTTTTAATATATATATGGTAGCAAGAATACCTTGATACAATGAAATATCTAGACATTATAAAATTATTTTGAAAGGTTGATTTTATTCAGCGGACTGAGGTTCACTATATGTTATACAGACCTTTAAGGAAAAAACTTTTGTATTTCTAAACAACAACAAAAAAATCAGTGCCATTTAAAAGTCAATGTATTCTAACTATGAATCTTGAAAAATAATAAACCTTCCACAGAGTTATTATAATTAAATAAGGAAATCTATATAATGTTTGGACTATTTCAATAATTTTCAAACTCATTTTTTCTGATTTAACTTTGCTCTCATACAGGTTCTTCCCAAAGAAGACATAAACGAATTCTGTTATCAAGTAAGTGAAACTGTGCCTGTCTCTGGCTCTGAAGATTGAGTGTAGATGGAAGAGAGAAGAGGCCTGTACCAGTCCTGAGCCATTTCCACTGGAAGGAGTAAGGAGATAAGTTATTCACTGAAGAGAGTGAACACACACCGAGATCAAACAACACTCAAGAGGAGGCTGCAACTCGGAGCCAAGGAAGAAAAGTGTTCACAAAAAATAAAATAAAATAATGACCAAGAACACCAGATATTACTGACAGATCCAATGAGGTTTGGGCTAAGAATTTAATTACTGGATTGGCAATGTTGAGGTCACTCAAAACTTCCAAAAAGTATTTTCAGGAAAGAAGAGATAGGGGAAATCTTATTCTTGTGTTTCAAGAAAGGAGAGAAACTGGTGCATCTAGAACAAAAACTAAATAAAATCTTTATATCTTTAAAATCGAACTGATGTCTATTTGGACAGCAAAAGCAACCAAATTCTTTGCCTTGGAAATTGTACTGCCCACTCCTTTGTTCTGATTTTCTAGTGCTTATCTTTCCAGGCCCATTGAAAGTGATAATTAGCACAGAGCTGAAATGTGAGGAAATTGCCTCTGTCCTCATCTGTCCAGTAAAGAGAAAGATTCAGAGTTCCAACTTCAGTTATCTGATCATCCTCTTCAGAGATCCCAGGATCTGCTGGCCTGTCTTCCACCTGCTTCACATTGAGCCAAAAGAGATGAGCTGTGGTTCTTTTTAAGGAAGAGGAAACCTACTGTTTATGAATGTGCAGCACCCCAACCCCCAACTTCTCCACCGGTTATCCTCGATCTCTCTTCCACATGTGAGTGCAGTCAGGGTCGCATGTTCTTGATAAAATATTCTCTCTGGGTGACTTCAAACTCTAATGGAGACTCGTTGGAGAGCCTAAATGAATTAGTTGCCTCCATCTGAGAGAGAACAAACAACATCTTAGATTCTTAACATGAAAATTCTGAGTGAAGAACTTGAGTCAACAGCGTACTTAATGAGAACAATTAAAAGGTATTAGATACTTATCCTCTCACGAAGCAATGCCCATGAATTATTTCACACCACTTAGATGAGGTAGACCTTATCATTAATTCTGTTATTCAGATGAGACACTGAGGCATAGACAAGTCACTTGGATTAAATGGCACCAGTGTAAATGGAGGACTACAACTGAAGCCATGCTATCTAATACCTTCTAATATATACAAAAAAAAAAAACTAAAAAACCCCCTCATGCTCATGTCTATCATTCCCAAAGCAGAAGCAGAAACACACACACACACACACACACACACACACACACACAAATCCTGATTATGACCAAAAAAGGATTCTGAAAGCTCATTTTCTCAGCCACCACGATTGATCCTGAATTACTGAAAATCAAAGAACTTCTTCCTGGGATGACAACATAATTTAGTAATATTCTAAATTTGTAATGTATTTAAAGTTATATGGGAAATTTTTTATTATAAAATATGGATGAATGTTTAGATAAAATTGAGAGTCTTCAAATAAATATGATGCTTGCTTGTCTCCCTGGTTGTATAATTCCCCTTCTTGGCTTTCTGAGGACATTTGAAAACAACTTTGACAAGGACCACTAGCAGAAAAGTGGAAAGTAAATATAAAATAAAAGTAAAACTATAAATCTGGACCCACGTGGGATCACGAAGCCCTAAGAAGTCCACAGAAATAAGGAGACCATTAAATCTACCAGAAAGCAATATGTTACCATCAGCAAACCTCTGCTGAAGTCTTTTAAATCACCTCGTCTACCCAGGTGAGACTACAACATGCAGTGCTGCCTAAAGAAAAATGTAAATTAAGCACAAGAGCCATGCATTATAATTGGTGTGTGCCATATTCACCTGCACAGCTTCCTTTCCCACTCTATTTCCTCTTTTGAAGCCTTTCCTTCCCTTCTGATGCGGCCACATCATTTGACTGACAATAGCCACATCCTTCCCTGGTACAAGTGAATTAAATAGTGAGCATGTGAGCTAAAAGCAGCTCACTTTAAGCCCCTCTTTGGGTTGATTCACTCACTCTTTATAATGTATGAAACTGAAAAGACAGGCGTGTTAGGAATGTTTCTTTTGCTGTGACAAACTACCTGAGATAAACAAGTTAAAAAGAGAAAAGATTTATTTTAGTTCATAGTATCAGAGGTTTCAGCCATGGTGGCTGAGCCTTGCTTCCTTTGAGCCTGTGGCAAGCTATGGAAAATAGACATTAGGCTACCTGGCTATTACAGTTGGGGCATCATGGATTGACCCTCACCAAAGAAATACTAAGATGCATTGAAGACCCTCATAACATGCACTTCAAAACATGAAAAGATTCAATCTGGTGGCATATAGGAGACTTTTGTCTAATGATCATAAAAAAAACATGACCCTTATTCAGAATTAATGGGATATATTTAATAACTGGATTAAATTTTGAAGTCTTTAAAAATATTTTTAGTTGTAGATGGATATGATATGTCTATTCTATTTGTATATGGTGCTGAGGATGGAACCCAGTGCCTCACACTTGCTAGGCGAGCACTCTACCACTGAGCTACAACCCCAGGCCTTATGAGTGCTTTTTATAATGAATATAAAACAGAATACAGGGGAATTACAAAAGGAAGACTACTGGTTTGGGGGCAACAGGCTTGAGAAGGATTAACAACTGATACCCTAACAGGTACTGGGCTGCTAAGTGTGTTAAATGCATTTTCCAACCTACCTTGGGTTTACAAGTCATAACCCCATGGCAAGTCCATGAATAAAAGCAAATAACATTTGCTTTATTTAGTGCATATGGAAAATTAAAATATTTGTTTTATACTTTATAGTGTTTCTTGAAAAAAAAAAATAACCATAATAAAAGCTAAGAAAAATGGTATGCAATCCTGTAATATCCTGATGTAAATAACATTTTTACAAATACTTTAGTTGAATGTTCTCCCATTATAGAGACAATTGTGAGATTTTGCCATATCCAGAAGTAAATAATTTATCCTGTATGTGTAATGTTCTTTTGTCCATTAAAACACAGTGTGAAGGGCTGGGGTTGTGGCTCAGTGGTAGAGTGTTTGCCTAGCACACGTGAAGCACTGGGTTCAAACTGCAGCACCACATAAAAATGAAATCAAGACATTGTGTCCGCCTACAACTAAAAAATAAATATTAAAAAAAAATACAGTGAGAACTGTTCCAGTGTAAATGTATGGCCTTTCAAAGAAGTTTCTAAAATCAAACATTTTTGAGATTGTGGCTGTCTCAAACTATTTTCCCTCACTGGCGTGAGACTACCTGCAAAGAGAAAGAGAAATTTAAAAAGAACTTTCTTAATCTTAGAGAGGATAGTTTTTTTTGGTCTGTTTTTAATGTTTAATGTTTGATGGATTGATTCATACATTATTGTATTCTGTTGATGGTGTTTTTTTCCAGACACAAATTTTTCTCAAAATCCTCTCTTAAGTGTTAACTGAATTATCAATGTGCACCGGGTAATCAATACCTCCATAACATACGTGGTTTCCTTTGCATGTGCTCCTAACGTTCAAAAGAGAAACGTGGGTTCTTAGAGAAAAGAGGAAAAAAAAAAAGTAAGAGAAATGCCAACAGAGAAAATGTTCAATATAAATTTAAACAGAATAAATGTCTGGGAGATCGTGGCTATTAAATGCCTTCCTCCAAGGGAGTAAATTGCATTGTGTGAAACCCAACTGGCTTTCCTGAAGATAGAGGCCCTGAGACGAAATAACAGAATGAGAAAGCCTCCTCATCTCAGGCACCATTTGTTGAGAGGTTACTACTTGCAAGGCAGGGTACTGAGTACTTAATCACACGATTTCATTGAACTGTCTTAAAACAACCCCACACTTTATTGTACTTTTGACGACACACAGTGTGTGACTCCCAGCTGTGTTTGACTCCCAGCCAAGATGTTTAGCCATCTTTGCTAACAGTGTTTTGGCTGCTAAACACAGCCCTAATCATATCATCTCAGTGGGCCCTAATAAGGTAGGTATTATTACCTGAATTTTCCCTAAAATTTTTAAACAAAGAAAGAGAGACTTGGAGCAGTTGAGTATCCCCCCCCACACACACACACCCATTAGTTTACATTTTTGTGTGTTTGTTTTTTAAAGATTAAAGTTATTTTAGAGCTGTTTTAGGTTCAGTGCAAAATTGAAAGACAAACACAGAGATTTCTCACATACCTTTTGCTCCCACTTATGCACTAACAATTTTCCCCGATTATCAATATCCTTGTCCATCATCAATTTCCTTTATAAGAGTGGTACTTTTGGTTTTTCGTTGCAAATGACAAATCTATGTTGATACACTGTTGTCACCCAAAGTAACTGCTTAGATTAAAGTTCCTTCTTGGTATGGTACGGTCTGTGCACTCAGACAGGCAGTCAGAGTTTTAAGCCAGGCCTTTCTGACTTCAAAACTTGTACTCTTAAGCACAAAATGAGAGACCAAGGGAAAAAAATTCAATGGAAGTGTAATTAGATTATGTGTGTGTGTGTGTGCACTTGTGACAGAGAGAGAGACAAAGACAAAATGATAGCAAGAGGAAAAGGAGACTGACTAAATATAAATTAACAAATTACCCAGAATTAAAGATGCCTGTCAACTTGATGAAAGATCTTCTAGCTTCTCAAGTTCAACTGCACATTTAAATCTAGCATCTGAGTTCAGTGGCACATTCCTGTTATCCCAGTTACTGGGAATCTGGGGCAGGAGAATCATGAGTTGGAGGTCACACTGGACAATATAGTAAGACTCTATCACACACACAAAAAAGCAACAAAAACAGAAAACAACGTCCTCATCAATAACAGCAGCATATCTGTATGCTGTCTATGTCCTTGTGCTCCAGACCAAAGAAACCAGCCTTCTTAGAAGTGCAAACCAGGCTGGAGCCTTTGACGAAACTCCTGGGTGATATCACTGGGCCGTCACAGTGAGGTCCGCAGTGCTAGGGGTCTGTTTCAGGTGTGAGCCCTTGGATTATTGTCCTCACCTACTCATGCTTAGAAACAGAAGGGGAATATTATCTCCAAATAGTGAAATAATCTTAGAATTAAGAAATAAATATATTTCTTTCTTAAAGTTACTTAGATAAAACAGAAAGTCCTTGAGCAGATGAGAATCAATGAATATTTAATAATACCAACTGACTAAGGAGGCCCTAAAAGGTGCTTGGAGGGTATTTGTTGGCAAAATTATATTAAGAGAAGTGATGCTACACAAACCTGAAGTTCACTGTAAATACCGTTCCCAACTAAATTAGATGATGCTCAATGAAGCGTCATTTATTTTCCTTGTATCTCTCCAGCAGAAAACTTAACATCTTAGAAACCATAAGCATATAGAATGAAAGTCCATACTTCAGGTTACTGCTTTCCACCTTGCTGATTGTGCTTGTATTCATGAATGCCAATAATCTCTTCTCTATCCTCTTCCTCTCCTAAGACCTTTCAACTTCCATTGATCACATTCTGAGCTTGAGTCAAAGTATTTTTGTAATGGAACTTATTTTTAGAGCACTTTTTTAATATTTATAGAAGAAAATAAGCACAAAGTACCATTACCTCGTTTCCTAAGCCCCTCCCAGTTTCTCCTTTTTTTTTTTTTTTATACAACATATATTAAGTGTGGCACATGAATCCATACTCTACACACAGTTCACTCAGTGTTCTACAGACCCTGGGTCTTTTGACCACAAATCTCAACCTGTGAGGATAAGTGATCATCCAGCTCCTATTTAAACTGCCCTTAAATCAACCTCTTAGCTCATTTAGGGAATTTGAGCAAGAGTCCCCCCTAATCACCTTCACCAACTTTGGATTGAAGTCACCTTGTCTCTTGACCTAACTGAGATGACCAAGAGTGAGCATCCTGTAGTCTGATAACAACTTTTGGTGGGCCAACTAGAAGGACTGTTGCTTGTCATAATTCAACCTCACAATAGGAAATCTCTAGACTGTCTCTAGAAGCTGCCGGGAACCCTTTGTTGCTGGGAACCTTCCTTGGGAGCAGTGTGGGCTGCCCAAGTAGTCTCCACTAATGCAAGGAATCAGCATTTGGGTAAATCAATTTGCATGTGAAACTCCCTTTTGCGCCCATTTGAGGCTTTGCCAGTTGAAGCTGGTACCATTAAGCTGATAAAATACTTGCTGGTCATTGTGTGCGGTTTCATGTCTGTGTCTGTGCTTTGGGTACACGTGTGTTTGTGTGCTGTGAATGTGAAGCAGAAATGAGAATCTCAATGTCTCTTCCACTTGGGTGCAGCCTGAAAACATGGTCCATGTTTAATTATCCTTCTACATGCAAGAAAGATGTCTTTCTATTGCAATACTCTCTGATCACAATATGCACTAGAATCTGAAAAAAAAAATGGGTCTGGAAGACAGTGTTGGACAGAATTTAATTCAAACTCAGCAAGGTGTTCAAACTCTGCAAGGTAAACTGTTCCTACAATTCCCATACATGGCTTTAGCAGGAGTTTCTATGGCCATTTCATTTTTTGAAAAGTATATTTCTAACATTATTGACTTCATGTTAACATCTTATGGCCTTTTTTCTGGTTCTATGTACCTAGTTTAATGTCTTTGTTTGATTGGCATGCCTAATTTTAAAAGTTTGATTCTTTATGTTATTTTGGCTAAACTCATCTAAGACCAAAAAAAAAAAAAGAAAAAAGAAAAAAATCAAAGTAAAAGAGGATTTTTAAAAATCAAGCTGCTATATAAACTGTTTTGCCTGAAAAATGTGGGTCCATAGCTTAAATATGATAGGAATTCATCTGCTTGTAAACTGCCATGTCTACATGATTAAATCCTCTAAGGAAATTTTGAGTTTACAGAAAAAATGAGTTAAACTTTCTGGAAAATGAAAATGATGATGTTTTCAGAATTGCTAGCATGCATGTTTACTGGCTATCTGGCCAGTTAGGATTTCTCTCTGTTAGATGTTTAAGATCCAAGAATAAATACAAGGTAGGGGGAAAATGGGAGGGAGGCAGAATAGTGGTTGGAAGGGAAGGTGAGAGAAAATGAATATACAATACCAAACATGTAGAATGCAGCTGATTCAGTGCTGAGAAACATAGAGAACAAAATGTTTATACTGAAAAATTAGAACACTATCAAAATCAAGTATCTAAACTCTGATTACGTTCACAAACAAGAAAAAAAGAGGAGGAAGGTAAACCCAACTAAGGAGAAGAAAGGAAGAAGCAAGATAGAGGAGAAATAAGAAAGTTTTAAACAGAAAATCAGTAGCAAAAATTAATCAACTCAAATGGATCATAGATTAGTGAGTAGATAAAATGTGGTTCATTTGTATAATGAAATATTACTCAGCAATAAAAAAATATTCACAAATGAAAAAATTTGTATGGATCTCAAAGGCTGTGCATTGAACAACAGCAGCAAAAAAAATAAAACCAATCTCAATGAGTGACATACTGTTAGATCCTGAAACGTAACATTTTGAAATGACAAAAGTCATAATTATGGAAAACAAATCTGCAATTTCTGGGTTTATGTATGATTATAAGACACATGAGAGAAGCCTCTCTCATGTGTTAGAACAGTTCCTCATCCTGAATGTGGTATTGGTTATACAAATTTAGACATGTAATAATGTTTCGTAGAATATTACTCACACATACTCACCCAAAGAATGCATGTAAGAAGAGTAATTGAGCTGGGCAAGGTGATAGACATCTGTAAATCCCAGTGGCTCAGGAGGCTGAGACAGGAGAATTATAGGTTCAAAGCCAGCCTCAGTAAAAGGAAGGTGCTAAACAACTCAGTGAGACCCTGTCTCTAAATAAAATACAAAATAGGGCTAGGGATGTGGCCCAGTGCACATGAGTTCAATCTCTGGTACCCATCCCCTAAAAAAAAGAGTAAATGAAATTTGAATATAATCTGCAGTTTGGTTTATCTTATTGCTTCAATGACAGTTTCCAGGATTCCATGATTGAACTAAGGTTATATGACATTTGATCATTGGGAAAAGAAAACTGAGTGAAAATTACAGACTCTGCATTATTTTCTACAACTTTCAAAATAGATTTCACAGACACATCTATGCCCTCACAAGCCACCTATATAAGTTGGGCATGGAGACTGACACCAAAAGGGAACTCGGGGTGAACAAAAGGGCAGAGAATGGGTGAAATCAAAGAAAGCCAGAGATTTCCAACCAACTCTCAGTGTCTAAGGGAGAGGCTGGAGCAGACTGCCACTCACAGCCCTCAGGAGGAACCTGACCTGCTGACACCTAGGTATGGAACTTCCAGCCCAGAAGAAAATACACTCGTTGGGTTTTAAGTCAACCAATTTTGTTTTGCTTTGTTAAGGCAGCAGCAAGCTAACACATACTGTATAAGAGAAAGATTGTAAGTGAATATAAAATGTTTGGTTATATGAAAACATAAAATCTGTGTAATCTGTGTCAATCTATCCCAGTGTGCTCTGGCTACCGTAATAGAGTGCCAGAGGCGCAACAGCTTAAAACAACAGCTGAAAACTTTTTTCCACAGTGCTGAAGTTGAAGTCCAAGGTCAGGATACCAGCATAGAAAAGATCTGATAAGAGTAGTCCTTCTAGCTTACAGATGTCCTCCTTGCTGTGTCCTTCGGAGAGGAAAGGAAGGGCAAAGAGAGACTCTCCGGAATTTCTTCCTACCATGTCATTAATCCCTTCAGGAGAGCCTGCCTCATGACCCTACCCTCATGATCGTACCTAAACCTAAATATCTCTGTAAGGTTTTAAATCCAAAGACTTCCAACACTTAGGGTTATAGTTTCAACATATAAATTTGGGGGGACAGAATTCAGTCCACAGCAGGTACAACTGTGTGTGGCAAAGCCATACAGAAGATTGAGAAACTAAAGGACCACTTACAGCCTGAAAGAATTTGCTACACACTACATTAATCCTTAAAGAGATATTAACAATGTGTGACAACCATGAATTCGACTTGATTCATGTAGCTAGGATAGGATTAATTGACTTTCATCTCTCAGCCACCTTCTCAAATTGATGTCCTATAATTTGCAGTCCTGAAGAAGTTGCCCTTTTCAGGTTTGCAAAGCCTCTTTCTCTCCCACCCCACACCTCTCTCTCTCTCTCTCTCTCTCTCTCTCCCTCTCTCTCTCTCTTTCTCCCCTCTCTTGTCCCAGCCAGTTCTTCTTTGAGCTCATCTTTCTCATATGAAACCTTGACAAAGGCAGCCCAAGTTGCCAACGCCACCCACGTCCATGTGATCCACAGTATTGCTCACATCTGTCTTCACACCATCTCACAAGCAGTTTTGCTACTGTGTACACTTCTGATCATTTTCGCGACACCGCTTCTCAGTCACTAAGCTTGAGGCCACAGGTTTCGAGTGTTAGGGTGGGAACACAATTCTTATTCTAATATCCATCCCAGTCTGGACAGGCTCACTGATGCTGTGATAATAAACAGCTCCCAAGTCTCAGTGGCTTAGTAATAACAGCAGAATCATTTATTTCTTATACATGTCATATGACGAATTAAGTGGCTCTCTGTCTGTGGCACATGATGGAGACTCTGCTACTCTGTGGCCCCAGGACCTAAAACTTGAGGCCAACTCAGTTTAGTTCTTGAAGTGGGTATTTATTTAACTGAAGACAGAAGTTACATTCTGAATTTCTTTTCTACGTATTAAAATGGAAGGTAAAATAATTACTGTTTGATTAAGAAATAACAAAGTAGAAACTAAAACAAACCAAACAAAGACTACTGAAAACTGATAAGAAATCTATGCGCTTAAATTGTGTTCACATTCCCAAATGCAAATAAAAACATTTCTGTTTCCATTTTTCTGCTCTTAAGAATAAAAAAAATGAATTTATTTATGAATTTACTATTGATAAAAAATAAAACCATATATTGAGCATCTGCAATATTTCTCTCATGTCATAGGCACTATAAATACATCAGGGAGATTGAAAAAAGTATTCTCTTTATTCATAAGGGGACAAATATGAAATAAATAGCCTAAAATTTTTATAAATCTTAAGTTATTATATAGTTCTCCTTTATTAATTGAGAAAATAGGGTCAGTATAGGAAGCAAAATATGTAATTTTAGGAAGGGATAACCTTGGGGGAAAAATTACTAAGGAAATAGAGTTTATTCCTGCATGATATTTTTTTCTCAATTTCACCCTCCAGCGTTCTCTTCTCCCTTTTTACCTCAACAGGCTAAATTCTCCAGAAACATATGTGGTTGCCCCAGGAAATTACTGTAGAACTGTGTGAGGCATTACCTCCCTGCAGTGGTCTGTGGTTAACTTCTTTTATTTTCAGTTCAAAACATGCCCAGAAAAAAATCTAAGCTTTTCACATAAATCTGCAAAAATGCATACGAGAGCAATATAATTTCTGTTTATGTGTCAGTTTTTTTAAAAAGACAATTTTATTAATAGAAAATAAGTCATAAATTTTAAAGAAACAAATTAATGAATTAATTGTTCTTTAAACCCAAAGAAGTCATTAGAAATTATGAGGCAGCTAAAAGATACATGAATTCGTCCAAGGGGTGCAGATGATGAGAAAATTGACATTTAATGCTAAGTAGCATGTATGTCAAATAATGTGTTCAGCTACTTTAGCTCAGACTCCCATAATTTGCTGTGAATATTATACCTAGAGATAAATGGATAAATTGAAGATTGGGAATTTATGCAATAGAATTAAGTTACTAGAACTAACTAACGAGTTGTAGTACAGCCGTTTTCAAATTTGCTTTTTTATAGCTTTTAAACTTTTACCTCCATTCTATTGTGCTTTAAGCCCTATGAAACCAAGTTATATCAGTAGTTAAATAGAGGGCATTTTACACCAAATAACTCCCGGTCATAACATGCACCAACACCCTCTTAAAACTTTAGCAACAAAAATGTGAATTTATGTAAGAAAAGCTGAAGAAGACCGTTTTAGTTTTTCTCTTGGTACTATAAGAGATTTGCAACATATTTTATGTCTTAAAATAACACAGAATTATTTCTCACAGTTCTATAAGGTCAGAATCTAGTGTGCCACACAAGTTTCTCTGCTCCTGTGTCCTGAGGCAGAAATTCAAGTTCCAGCAAAGATGTGTTCCTCTCCAAAGGCACTGGGAGAGATTCTGTTTCCAGACTCATTGTGGTTGTGAACAGATCTCAGCATCATGTGGCTGAGGTCATGTGTATGACCTTGCTGGCTCTCAGCTGGGTCCCATTCTGAACTTCTGGCGGCTTCTGCTCTGCAACTCACATGGTAGTCCCCAGATCCACAGGGAATATGTCCTCTGACTTCCAGAGGCTGCCTGAAACCTCAGATACTCCCCAACTTGGTTTATACTATTTTTCCTGCAACTCCATCCCCATGATCAAGTTTAATTTGTGAATTAAATAGGGTAAGAGATTAACAACTGTCCCTAGTAAAATAGAATGATTATAACAATAAACTGTAATAAAAGTTACATGAATATGGTGCCTCTCTCAAAAGAGTGAAGATAAATGTAAATAATTTCTTATGGCAGGTAACTTCCATCACAGAAAGCAAAGCCATGATATGTGGGGACAGCTGCATGGGACTCCCTACATAGCTAAACCAACAGCAGGACATGCAATCTGTCTTACTGCTGTATTTTCTTCCATGTCTTTTTCATCTGCCAATTCCTCTCTAATTGCAGTATAGGGAAGTTCTCCATAATCAAGGACTCCTATAATTAGATCAGGACTACCCGAACAATCCAGGATTATCAACCCATCTCAGATTTCACAATCTTAATCACACCTGCAAAGCTCCCTGGGACACGTATTCATATATAAACAGGCTCCAGAGTGAGGGTATGAAACTTTTGAGAGGAGTTATTAGTCTACCACGAACAATTCCATTGACAACCAAAGAACTGTAAAATGAGAACCTTGTTATTTTCTTCTCACTAAAATTGTCCATCATACAGACTTACTCCAATTCACTAAAATATCATAGCTATT
Source organism: Ictidomys tridecemlineatus (assembly GCF_052094955.1). Classification (NCBI taxonomy): domain Eukaryota; kingdom Metazoa; phylum Chordata; class Mammalia; order Rodentia; family Sciuridae; genus Ictidomys; species Ictidomys tridecemlineatus. The sequence goes on along the minus strand of NC_135485.1, from coordinate 135,256,812 downwards.
CTTGTATCTCTTGACTAGCTTTTCAAATTGGTTGTCCTAGTTACAACCTGAACTCATTTAAGTGGATTCAAAAATAGTTTGACATTTGTGAAACATGTTCAAGAGAGACCTGACCATATATTATTCCAGTGAGCTCCCTATTTGCTAAGTTAAATTCTGGGTCACAAATTTTACCGTTACTATTTTTCTTCTTTTCCAAATATATTTAACATTCTTTAATCTATGCCACCATTGCAAAGAAAAGGATTTGATTAGAGCTATGTTGTGATTTCTTTAAATGTAAAATTTTAAACATAATTTTGATGTAGTCTGAATGAGACATGAATATGTCATGAAAGTTACCCATCTTTGTTCCATAAATAAGAGAGAATGATACAACTATAATATAATAAATGCCAGAAGACATTGCTTTCAAAAATAGCGGGTTAGTAATTGACCTTTTTCTGCATTTACCATACTATTTATCATTTCAGCAGTTAGCTATCTTTCTGACAAGTAAATTTCTTTAAAATGCATATGACATTTAGCTGGATAGAGTTATTTGTCATTGAATAATTTAATGTCATCTCTTATTGCCTCAATTTAAATGGTTGAACTAATTTTTATTTGCAATGTAAAATTTAGATGATTCATATTATGTTGGTTAATGTCTAAATACTTTAAAATTTAGATGAATGTGCTTTTCACTTGTCAACATAATCAAAAGGGGCGTATGGGATTGAGATAAAACAGCTGATTAAGTCCTATGATAAAATACATTTGCATTATCCTCTCTCTTGGATCTTACTCATTCACATCTCCTATAAATCGATTTTAGAGCTCTCTTTGCATGTCCAGTTCTAGAATAATTTCAAGGAATCATCCGTTAAGCTTCTTGTATTGATACCTCTATTTATTTCTTTGCTCTATTTTAAAGTTGCAGACTATCTCCTGTAACCATCTCTATTCAAATGATGCCCTCTTTCTTAGAATTACACTGAAAACAAATAGCAATGTTTTTTATGAAAGCTAGAGATAACATTCCTACCTTTAACTTGCTACAATTTTCACAGGTATTATGTTCTGATAAATTATTTATATTTATCCACTTTAATGGACATTAACCTCTTTGATATTTTTCAATAGTTTATATAGTACTTTTCTGAAAATGGTTTGGTGTTTTACCTTTTTCTGTCTTATCTGCCATTGCAAGGAATTTAAAACAATTGTAGATAATTTCTATAGTACTAAAAGATTGTGTGTATATGTGATTAAAAAAAAAGGAAAGAGGAATTGCTGAACAAATCTAAAAATCAATATTGTCCTACACAAAGAAGGACCCTCTATGTGTTATCTCTCTACTGAGTGTGACATTCATTCATTTATTTCTTCTTTTTTGCTTTATTTACACTTTATCTAATTATCTTTCAGGACACCATGTCATTCTCCAACTTTGTCCTTCCTGGAAGAGTGGCTCATGCCAGCCACTCTCACTATACCAAATCATCACTATTGGCTAACCTGAAATAATGTCTGCATCTCCCAATCCTGTCCCGCCACTTGTCTTTCAGTCTTCCCTGTACCTATTAATCTGCATTAGCAACATTCCTTACTTCCAAGAAACATCTTGTTATCATTTCTCCTCAGAACCTCTATTAACTTCTCACTATTTTACTTACAATGTTGAGCATTTATTTCATAAAAATCAAGAAAAAAATATCATTTTATAAGGTGCTATTTTCCTCCATAACAGAAGTGGATAGCATTGTGTGTCACCAACTATAAAACATATAAATAGAAATAATGAACTTTGTGAATGGAAAGATAATGTGTTAAGATTACAAGATTATGCTGCATGTTTGTTTCTGAGCTTCATGGAGGCCAATATGAAAATGAATAACAGTGGCTGTGTACCCACATGGGCAGGGCACCCACTGAAGTCCAGGGCTTGAAACAAGGGCTCTGGCACTTACAGCTGTGTGAGCTTAGGTAAGTCACTTCATACTGTGAATCTCAGTCTTCTTTTGTTTTAACAGGAAGATTAACAAAGATACATTTTCACAAAGTTGTGGTGGATATTAAAAGTCTACACTTGTTTTTAATTGTTCTTTCTGACTACAATGTCAACTTTGTGAGAAGTTACTATCATTCTTTTTATTACTCTATGCTTTGAAATGTAGAAACACCAGTTCTCCAGAGAAAAGAAACCTTTTCCTAGAACTAAATCATAAAATAAATTTATCATTTATTAATTTTTAAAATAGATAAATGGGAAATAAAAGGGAAACTTGGTTTTGTATACCCTGTTGTCTTTTGTCTTATCTACCTGGCATTTTCCAAACACTTATTTTTTTTTTCAGCTTTATTTTTGTAGTTACAGATGGATGGCATGACTTTATTTATTTTTTATGCAATGCTGAAGATCAAACCTAGTGCCTCACATCTGCTAGGCAAGCACTCTGCCACTGAGCCACAACCCCAACCCCCAAACCCCTATTCTTAATTGTTTTCTCCAAACCAAGTTCTGTTCTGTGGTTTGTTGTTGTTGTTGTTCCTTGGAGGATTCCTTAAGAACTTAGAAAGATTATTTCAATAAGTAAGCAAGAGAAAATAACAGTATCATAAGTCCCAATTTATTTATTTAGTTAGTTATTTACTTATTTACTTACTTACTTACTCACTCACTTACTTATTGGTACTGGGGGTTGAATTCAGGGGCACCCAACCACTGAGCCACATCCCCAATCTTATTTTGAATTTTATTTAGAGACAGGGTCTCACTGAGTTGCCTAGTGCCTCACTTTTTTTGAGGCTGGGTTTGAACTCAAGATCCTTGTGCCTCAGCCTCCAAAATACTAGGAATTCAGGGATGTGCCACCACACCTGGCATAATACTAATTTTAAAAGGCTAACAAAGTTGTCCATCCTAATTATATTATTATAAATTCAATATGTTTTAGTTTATGCACCGAAGTCAAAGTTTTACTAAGTCAGTGAAATTTGCACAAAGGATAATTTGACTCTTTAATGAGAGATAATAATAATTAACCTATAATAACTATACCCAACTTTTTCAATTTTATCTTTAGTTCACTTGAACCAAAGGAATCTATCAGTTCTAAATATGTTAGTTTTGCAAGAGGAAGAATACAGTGTATTCAGATATACATCTGAAATTATGGGACTAAATATTAGAAATTATACCTGAGGAATGTAATGTACTGCTCTGATCAGATTATGAGCTAAAGCCCCAATCATACTTTTGGGAATTTTTATTAACCAGAACATTTAAGGAAGCAGATATCTTTTCATTAAATTGTACTCTTTCAACTTCCTTCATTATTAAATATGCCTTGTGAGGAAAAATATAGATCAACAATTATAAACTTCCTTTAGATCAGGGTGAGAGAATGAATACATAGTCATCATGTTTTTTGTTTGAAATTCCCAATAAATGATTTTATTTTTAAATTAGAACTGAAACATTTGTTTTCTTTGTCTAAATTAAAAAGAAAAAACAATAAATGAATACTAAACTAAACAACAACAAAAAAGAAATTTTGGATAAGGTAATAGGGAGGATTAGCCTTGGGGGTTTAGACAGATATGTTACTGCACTTTATTTTCATAAACAATGGTGCCTTCCCTTGATGTGTTAAATGCAGTTTGGCAGCACTTACTCATAGTATGAAATCTGACGCCATCCTCTGGGTTTCCTTTAGGAAGATATAGCCATGCATTAAAGAAGCACTGTTCCTATTTTTGATGTTTTTCTTGAGCTTTGATTCTTGGTCCTAGTTATACTTTCAGACTAAAGAAATTACCTTTAGCTTACTTTTTCATCCTTGAACTTCTAGCAGCATTGAAACCACAGAACATGAAACAAAAACTATAAATGTAGAAGTACTTTTTAAAGATATTAAAAGAAAATTGTCCAAAATAAGCAAAAATAGGTGAATATAAAAATTCTACATGCTCTACACCCAGCTTCAATGATTTTCAATATATTGCCAAACTTGTGTCATTGTTTAATCCAATCATCATTCCTGTTTTTGTGTGTATATTATTTTAAAGCTAATAACAGAAATTATATTCTCTCTCTCATACTTATTCATAAGCATCTATGACTTGATAAGGACTTTTGTTTTTACATAGTCAACATTATTATAATGACTATACTGAACAGTAATTTCTTAACAATACATAAATTTTCCCAATTATGGCAAGTAATAAGTTTACATAATCTATTTTTTAAATTAAATAATATTCAAATAGTATCTATACACTACATGTGCTTTCCCCTTGTAGAATATTGAATTTTATAATTAGAATTTATCCTATAGAATGTACCATGTTATGCTATTTGACTGACTGATTTCTCTTGGTATTTTATACTTGTGTCTATGAAACTTGTATTTTTGGGGGGAGCGAGGGTAAAGTAGTACTAAATCATATTTATGCTTAATTTTATAAGCAACGTCATTTCATGTACATTTCCTATTTTATTACTTTATGTGGGCACATAATGTCTATTTATTTTTAGGTATGCTAATCATAACCATTAGGATCAGGAGCTATCAAACTGGTCTATTCTTTATAAATATTACTGTCACTCTTTCAACTAATGGTTTTCACATTCATTTATGATAGATCTATTTTGTAATGAAGAGTTGCAAAATGAGATATCATTGTAATAAATCCTTTTACATTTATTGGCCATAATTTTTTAAATAAAGAAGAATGGTTCCACATGAGGTATTTTGTTAGGCTAAACTATAATTTGCATAGTGTATGAGTTTGCTAGGGCTGTCACAAATTACCACAGACCAGGGGAATTAAATAGCAGTACTTTCTGTTTTCAAGATTCTGGAAGATGGAAGTTCAACACAGGGTATCAGGGTGGTTGGTTTATTCTGAGGCTTCTCTCTTTGTCTTGCCCATGGTCTTCTTCTCATTGTGGTCTTACATGGATTTTTCTGTGTGCACGAATGCTTGATTTCTCCCTCTATCAGTCTTATTTGGTTAGGGTCCAAACTTTATTACTTCACTTAACATTAATTACCTCTGAAAGACCTTATCCAGATAATAGTTACAACATACAAGTGTTGGCATTTCAATACACGAATTTAGGCTAGGGGCACAACATATAGGAAAGGCAGAATAAATGCATAGTTCTGTTGCTTTAATTACTAATTTTCAGAGTGATTACTTTGCTCACTAGAGAGATCCATTACTGACCAGTGAAACTTTGTTGGTTTTGTGCCAATGCAAAATGGACTTTTTATGAATATGAGATGCAGTGTTTCTATCAATTATTAATTATTTTTTTCATAAATATCCCATTTTTGGCTTTTAGGAATACCATAAAATTTGGCATTCCTTTTTATATTCTTTGTAACTGGATTTTTCTTTTGTATATGTTTAAATTCAGTTATTTATGAATTTTAATTTGTAGGTTATCTTTATTCATTGTGAATTCTAAATTCATGCATATATAATATTAAAACATATCTTTGACCTTGCCACTTCTTAACTTTTTTTGCTGTTATTATTTAATTTTTGTGAATGTCTTCCTCATGTTCTGTGTTGTCAGACTTACCCAATTGTTTTGTCAGGTCTGTGTGGCTGTAACCAAAAGAAAACTTGGAGGAGGAAAAGTTTATTTTGGGTTGCAGCTTCAGGAGTTCTGTTCATGGTCACCAGACTCCAAGCTCTGGGCCTCAGTTGAGGCAGAACATCATGGTGGAAGGGCATGGCAGAGGAGAGTAGTTCAGAACCTGGAGCCAAGAAGCAGAGAGAAAGATGAAGATGCCAGGGACAAAATATAAACCCAATGGTACTCCTACGTCCTCCAGCTACACCTTGTGAAATGGTCCATTTGAATCGTCAACTTGATTGGATTAAGAGATGCCAAGGATTAAGAGGTCTGTGGGTGGGTCAGTGAGGGTATGTCTAGGAATGACTGGCATTTAGGATAGCCACTGAATTAGACCCTCCCTAAGCTTGGGCAGCAGCGTCCAATAGGATGATGGCTTGGATGGAATAAAAGTTGAAGAAAGAAGGAAGCAGCAGTAGATGCAAGCTCCATCGTTCTTGAACAGGGGTTGTCTGAGGATATCACACTCTAGCTGCTTCTTTCTTCCAAAAGAGACTCTGACAGGGAATCTCCAGAAGCCTTCGTTTTCAAGCTAGGGTAGCACAGTTGATCCAACTTGTTCTGGGGCTTCAGTTTCTTGGACTGTGAAGCTCCTGGTTCTTCCAGCTCTCCAGCCTGCAGACAGCCATTGTGGACTATCCAGCTCTGGTCATGTAAGCCAACCTAATAAGTCCCCTTTTTATAATGATACTTCCCGTGGATTCTGTTCCTCTAGAGAACCCTGACTAATACATCCTGTTTGCCTACAGTTACCACCCAGTTAATCCATATCAGTTATCACCCACTGATTAGGCTAAAACTCTCATAAGCTACTCATTTCACCTCTGATCATTCTTGAATTGTCTCACACATGAGCTTTTGGGTGACACCTCATATTGAAACTATAGCACCATCTTTTATTTAATTACTTCAAAAGGAATAGAAACTGTGGTTAGGAAAATTTCCCCTACTCTCAGGTTATGAAAATTTTCACTATCATTACTTCTTTAATACATGTATATTTACTTTTAAAAGTGATCCATTTGAAGTTTATCCTGAGAGAGTCGATAAGAAATGTGTAGTTTCCTTTTTGCCACATAGTTACTTATTGCTTCTAATACTATTTATTAGTAAAGACTCAATTACAGCACTTTATCCTAGCATCAAATGAATATTAACACCTGTAGAGGTGGGAACCTACCCTGGAGATGCAGCATAGATTGCCTTCAATCTTCAAGCAATAGTTGACCTCATTCCTCCTACAGTTAGAACATACAGATCCAGGAACAGAAGGTGATCCCTGCTACCTATACTTCTTATTCCTATCACATTTATTTTTTTCTCCTGTTTTTATACTTTCAGTTCTGTTAAGATTAGAGACATAAGTTGTCCTATTTAAATTCAAATCAAGTCTACTGTGTTAGATTTCCATTACTAAATCAAATACTTGCGCCAAATCAACGTATATAGTGAAAAGGCTGATTTAGACTCACAAGTTTGGAGGTTCCAGTACATGACTGAATGGCTCCTTTGCTTTTGGGCCCATATCAAGGTAACACAGCTTGGCATGAGCACATGGTAGAGTAAAACTGGTACTTCATGGCCAGGAAGCAAAGAGAGAAAGAAGAAGGGTCTATGGTCACACTGTGTCCTTCATGAGCAGTGCCCTCAATCACCTGAAGACTTCTTACTATGCTTCACTTCTCAAAGGCTCCAGCACCCCCAGTAATGCTACTCTGGGAATCAAGGACCTTTGGGAGACATCTCATTTCCAAGCTAAAGCAACTGACACCATGCCATTTTGGCCTTTTGAGTCTCTAAGGCGAAAGAGAAGAAGTACCATTCCAGTTTGGGGGACTCACTTCAAATATCAAAAAGAGTGAGGTTTCTGCTACAAAAGGCAGCAAAAGAGAAAGAATGGATTCTGAGGTATTCTGTGGGAGTAGCTGTTGATGCTTGATTTTCAGTGATAAAAGATACTGGCAGACGAAACCAATTAAATACCAGCAAGAGCACTAAACTTCAACAGTTTTAAAAGTAAGGGATTTGAGTCACTCTGTCTAGCAGAATCCTGAGTAGGAGTTTTGGCTAAGAGCAAAGGAAAATGTAACCGTTAGTGGCTGCAGGAAGTCATAAGTAATGCATATGGGAAGGTTTGAAGAACTACAGCGATTTTCAAGTATGAGGCACTTTTCAGACCCTGAACATTCACGTGGATTTTACAAAAATGGAACACATTTGGAGCACAAAACCAGTCATAAAACACATGTGAAATATGACACCAAGGGCTACATATTATGGTATCAGGCACTGGATTTCAGTAACTCACAAAAGCACAAATATTTTTCTACATCCTTTATATGAGATAACGTTGGCAATGAAAATTAAACTTCTTGGTTATAAGATATTAATTTGGGTTTGTATCTGAACTACAGAAAGAATGATCATCACCAAAATTTGAACACTTTTGCAGGGAGAGAGGAGCCAGGCTCTCTGTTGGAGGAGGAATAGTTACCATGTTAGGTAAAAGCAAGTCACCCTCGACATTTTCTGCTGATTTATGATTTGAAAAGTTTGCTAATGAGTTGATTAGGGCAGACACCATGGTTCATTGAAAAGGCGGAAAAGAAAGAAAGAAAACTTCCAATTTTCTCTAAGTATACCTTCCTATGCTGCAGATTCTACAATGCTACACTCTCCCACTTCTATGAAGTCAGGATAGGCAGATTCCGAATCTACAAATCAGATGCTTCCAAAGGGGCTTTTGGTAGTGGAACAGAATTAAGCCTTAAGAAAAGGTATAAAGATCTGCCTGCACAGATACTGGTAGAAGTGGTGTGGTTTGGTAGCCAGCATGTCAGAAGATTCCATACCAGGCTTAAGAAAGCTTTAACCATCTGCAGGGACAGAGTGACACTAGAGTTTGAAAGCTACTTTTGGAGGCATGAGCTTTATACTCTTCTGATCTTCTAAAAATTTTATGGGAAAACTAACAGATGACACTAAATGCTTTTAAGCTTAAAATAGTGATCGTGATTTCTGTTGTGCGTAGATAAACCTAAGTGAAAAGATAACATTTTCTATTTACCAGCGTCACACTGCCTTTGCCAAAATGAATGCTTCCAAGATAGGGCACCACAGTTTTCAAATAAAGAAGCAAAGAGAAAAATATTAATGTATAGAGTTCTAGCTTTAAAAAAAATCTTTAATATGGTGACTATTGACAACATATCTAGTAAAGAATGACAGTTACAATAGATTTTAGAAAATGTATTTTAAATCCAGATAAACTTTTTAAATGATTCTTTTTCCTATCCACAATGCAAAATATCAGGATTCTGTTATGTTGGTTACATTGTAGTTTATTCTGCCTGCATCTCAAGAACTCTACCAAAAAAAAAAAAACTATTAAAGAACATTTACAGAAAAATAACTTAGAGAATATTCCTAGGTCTATACTATATTTTTGTAGACTTTGAGAGTAAAAAAGATAAAAAAGAAGAAAATTATATTTTTAACATGAGGACAAGATGAGACATAGAATGCAAACTTTTAAGTGTTCCAATTCTCACTTCTGTGACTGCACTCCATCCATACATGAGCTTACTCGAGTCTCTTCATCTTCAATGCAAGTTCAGTAAAATACAGACTTTTCTCCTTAAGTGCTGTGAAAAATAATTAACAGAAAGGACTCCGAAGATTAATGATGTGGCCTAGGTTTCCAGCTAAACAAGTTATGTAAACACTGCATTGAAGGAAGGCCTATAAATCCATCCTGCATATTTTAAACTGGGCAGCACAACCATCTGGGAGGAGGTGGAAGATTTATTGCATCAGTGCCGCTGTATACAGCTCAGTCTTTTTCACATCTCAGTAGTTTTGTCTGGAAAGTTGCTTTAACCCTAGTTTCTCATCCATCCTCATTAACAAATTTCTGAGCTATGACCTCAGTCGTCTGCATTAGCCATTGATGACATCATTCCCCCAAGGTGTGGTCAATTGTTTTACACTTTGAAGTTAAATCATAATAAAAATGTGTATAATGACTTGAAGGCCCCAAATATTTTATTCACATCTTTCAATCTTCTTCTCAAGTTTTTTTTTTTAATATTATTTTGCTTGGTGTTTTTCATGATGTCAGAATGTACAAATGCTTTTGTAAATATTACACACTTAATGATGGAATGTTCCCAATAAAATGGGACTTGAGTTTACCTTAGGATGTCCCTTTCTATAAATGATTAAAGATTATTGGTGAATCGTTAGTATTAATTACTATTAAAATATTTCTTTTTTTCATTGTACACTGTATTTTATCCTCAATTTAAAGAAATACACACACATATATTCCATATTTTTTATTTCATGATTTTGTATACTTCTGAAAAATATAAGTATTTAATATCTACCTTCTACTCATAGATTTTTTTACACCATTAGTAAAATATTAATGCTGCCAAAAATTGATTTAAGGTACATGTACAAACTGGTATTTAATGAGGGAAAGAGAGGGAGGAAATTATTGTTAATTGAAATAGGAAAAAAAAAATGGTAAGCCTTGGCTTCATTTTGCAATTTAGACATCATTCCGAAAGTCTCTGATAATCACCATGAGAAAGAAGATTAAAATAATTTCAAAAGTGATTGAAAATAAAAATAAATTATTAAAACATAAAACTCCTTTTACAGTGATGAATATGTCTGTACCTATTCTTAGTTTTATTTTTCATTTGCTATGAGACCACTAGAAAGAAGAAAATCACTCCCACAATTACGAAGCACAGATGATCTCATAAGAACAGTTAGGCTGTCAGGTGAGGTGGCCTCTAATCCCAGTGACTGGGGAGGTTGAGGCAGGAGGATCGTGAGTTCAAAGTCAGCCTCAGCAAAAGATGGGCACTGTCTCTTTTTAATTATTTTTATTTAGAGAAACTATCTCTAAATAAAATAAAAAATAGGGCTGGGGATGTGGCTCAGGGGTCAAGGGCCCTGAATTCAATCCCCAGTATTCCACTCCCCCAAAAGAACATTTAGGTAGCTTAGGTTGTGAGACAAGGATGATGACACAGGACTTGGGAGGAAAGGACAGGTACATGGGTGCCTTTGGACCTGAACTGTGATGGGGAAAACTGGAAGACATTCCTTCACATCACAAAGGACTGACCCCATCACTGAGGACTGACCTGAGTGAGCTCTATCCGTCGTTCCTCTATCCCATATAGGGCTAGATTCTGTGAAACAAAGGTGAGTTTAAAATAATCCCTAATTTTTAAAAGTTTATGGAGTGATGATACATGTGCCCAGATCATAACAGAATATATAGTTTATGGTCAAAAGATACAGAGAGAAAGAACTGCACATTTGAGTGTGATTTTGTCCTTTGATGTAGAAGTAATCAGGAAAAAGTTTAGACTTTGGATAAACTTTAAATGACCTTGAAAGATGAATGGGATTTTGGCAGAAAACAGACATAGCAGGTGGGAGAATCAGCAGGAACATGAACAAAAGAAATTGCTTAGGAATAAATTTGGTCACAAATGTCTAATATATTGGTCACAACATAAATAAAAAATAGGAGAAAATATGCATTTTATCTTTCTATTTTTTTTGTTACAGTAAAACAAAATCAAAAGTTGCAAAAGAACTGCCATAAAATTCCACTGTGCTTTACATCTCAGCATAGAGAACCAGTGACCAGGTTCTCATATAACTTTCCAAATATGTTCTGTATATACAAATATGTACATTATTTTTTCTGATTTAATTTTTACATAAAGAGTGGCAGAAAACATAATTTCTGTTTTGATTTTAAGCAGTTTATCTCAGTGATTGATTTTATTAGGTCCATTTTAATCTATGCAAAATAAAAGTGGAGTTGACCAATTTCAATAAAATAGTTAAAGTTTGATTGTTAGAATTTTAGAATGAATTGTTAGAAACTGTAGGCATCTTGTATAGACTTGGGCGAAACGTGTAGGAAGGGGTAAAATAGTATATTTACTGAAAGATGTATTTTAGAAAACAGCAAAATATGATGGAATAAAATCAGCTTTGATGATAGAATAGCTTGTATTCAATTCTAAATTACAGCACTTACTAATTCTGCAATTTTGGGGAAATTACTTTCCTTATTCTTCAATTTCTCTATTTTGTACAATGGAGAAAAACAATGACTAATTCACAGAATATTGGTAGTGTTAAATGAATGTTTAGTTGTTTATCTGCAATATGAATTTTATGACATTTTATAAGTATTTGATTATTAGATATAATTTAAAAATGTTTATGGTCATCAAGGCTACTAATTCTCTTAATTTTGCATGTGTTTCATTTATATTCAGTGTTTCTGCATATTTATTTAATATTTTTGTTCTATGACATAAAGTCCCAATCATTAGTAGCTTCTTTTGAATAAGGCTAACTGCAGCAACAAGCAAACTCTAAAATATAAGTGACATCATATAATGGTGCATGGTGCCATGTTTCACTTAACGACAGGGCATACCTTCTGAGACGTGTTGTTAGGTGATTTTGCTGTTGTGTTCACATCACCGGTTTTGCTTATACAACCTACATTCAACTTGGCCTCTTGGTGCAATCCAAAGCCATGGTGAAGAAGTGGTGTATAAGGCTGTTAGCAGGGGAACACAGCTCCTGCTTCACAGTCAACTTCTGTGTTATTTGTAGGAGTAGGCTTTAAACAATGATAAAAGTATAGAATCATAAATACATAAACCAGTAGTATCATTATTCACTGTCAGTATCAAATATTATGTGCAGTATATAATTGCACAGTTTTAAAAGAATGCATAACTGTTGTGGCACAATGGGTTTATTTACCCAGAATCATCACAAACACACAAGTAATGCACTGTGATAGAACGTCCAGACAACTGTGGCATCACGAGGCAATCAGAACTTTTCAGTCCTGTAGAGGTCTTATGAAACCATAGTCACATATCTGGTCTTCCACATATCTGGGAACAACATCATGTGGTGCAGGACTAGTTTATTTTTAATTTAGGAAACAACCTAATGCAGGTTTTGGTCCTGTTTAGTGGAAAGCGTTCCACCACGCAGTGACTGTTACCGTTTGAACCTGGAAAGTCCCCCCAAGTTTCACATGTTGAAGGCATGGCCCCCAGTGCAGCAATGTTCAGAAGCGGGGCTTTTAGGGTCTGACTGGCTCCTGAGGGCTCTGATCTCACTGGGGCATTTTCCATAAGGAGCTGAAGGAACTTCTGGGAGATGGTGGAAACTGTGGGCAGGTGGGACAAAGCTGGAGAAAGTGCATCACTGAGAGTGTGCTCTGGGGACTGTAGCTTATCCCTGGCCCCTTCTTCCCCGACCCCTTCCTGGTTGTGATGAGCTGAGTAGCTTTCCTCCACTGTGCCCTTCCATCACGATGCTCTCCTCCCTGAAGGCCCAAAGCAATGGAGCCAACCAACCATGGACTTCTGGAACCATGAGTCAAGAACGTCATTTCTGTTTGAGCTGCTTTTCTCAAGTATTTGCCATAGTGACCAGAGGCTAACACTGTGCCTAAGAAACTCATATCCTCAACACTTTGTGATGCCCCGATCATCAAGGACTTCAGAGTTCTCTGGTTCCAGACAGGAGAAACAGAAGTCTTGGGATAGCACCATCTTCTTGGCCATGGTAGTCAGAAAGGGATACACGTTATTTCCGATCACATTGTACATGGCTGTGAATGAGAGGGAGAAGAACAGGAAGACAGCCCTGGCAAGGTAGCTATCTTTCAAGTGAATCTCTGCCCTTTGCAAGGTTGACAGATTTTGGTCAATATCTGGTGGTTTCAGCTGTATTAGCCCCATACTCATAATTTCACAAATGAAAAAAACTTAAGATCTAGAAGTTTTGGGTTCAACAGAGAAATTTAATGTTATCCTGTGGTGTTTTCTTGATCTCATGCTATTTTGTAACATAATGGGTACAATCTCAATTAAGCTGTGAACAGGATACAAGAACATGTTAGGTTCTTGTTGTAGACAGATAATAATATGGCCAATATATTTACACTTAATTATATATTTTCCTCTTTTAAATTATTTAATATTGAAGAATTATCATAAAAGGTGGCATTAATAAATCAATCTATGATTTTGGTGCTGGGATTTCATTTAGAACTTTAGCATTCTGGAAGCATTCATCATAATAATGAAAAAGCTTTATTCTGCTTTATGCCGCCTGCAGAATAAACAGTGCAAAAATGGGAGCTGCTTATGCTGCAAGAGACACAGACAAGTGTCTGTGTAGAATATGATCTAAATGGAGGATGCTAAAATTTTTGAGAGCTGTATTTGCAAATCTCGTTCCAAAGTCCCCCATTAATCAGCACAAATTTTTTTCCAAGTATATATTTGAAGGTGTTCGCATCTAAACTCTATTACTGAGGCAGTAGAAAAAAATTATACTCTACAGAATACAAAATATTGATAGGCTATTCAAAGTAGACAGTATGAAATTATTTAGAGAGGACACTATAGTATAAAAAATTCTTGTGCAGATATTTCAATTTTTGGTATTTCATCATTGTGTCTTTCAGGCTTTCTACTAGAAAGGTAAAATTGTTTTCAAATCCTGATTGAATAAATGGATAAGGTGTATTATATTAAACAAACATGAATATTTGCTCATTTAACCACCAATTGGACACCTACTATGTGCCAGGTGCTTTACTGGACATTGAGGATTCATCAGGGAACACAATATATGAGTTCCATACTCAACCACTTTACTTTACAAACCTGAAACTGTTTAAGCAAAAAAACTAAGATAAGCTTATCTTTAAGGAGAAATTTTGTGTTGGCTGCCTACTTTGAGAATTAGAACTTTGACAAGATGTGGAATAAGATAGACATGGACAACATTAATTAGAACAGCCATTAATTCCTGCCAAGGCTTCTAGGAGTGATTTAGAGCCAACCCTGACAGTACAGCGGCAGAGCCAGCAGAGGGCGATAAAGCAAATTTGTGACACAGCCTCAGAAAATTTACTTGGACATAAGTACCATGCTTCCAAGAACTATAGCTTTGAGAAATACTTAATGTGGACTTGGACAAAATTTTAGAACATCAAAATGATCTAAGTTGTGGGTATTTACTGATGGCAGAATAATTTTGAAATTATTTTTTAAAAGAAGTTTGCCTTTTGATATATTGTGGGGAACATTTTATAAGTTAATGGAGTTGTTGCCAAGTTTCTGATTAGAGAATCTGAAGATATGTATTTAAATCTCTAGTAAAGTCTCCTTGGATGTTTAAATCATGCAGTACAAATATTTTGGTCATAATTCATAATTATGTTGAATAAGTAATTCTTTAACAAATGCAAATTTGGTTGAATGAGTCAGCTTTTGAAGTTAGTAAAATAGGGAGTATAGGTTTAGTAATTGGAAGATAGCTTAGTTGAAATATATAATTTATAAAAAATTTATAAAAAGTATAAAAATAAACTGGGTTATAGCTGATAATTAATGCAAGCAATTGAAAATATTTTATGAATCAAAGTTCATAAATCTTTTTACTCATGCATTAAGCTATTTCTTATGCTTTCTATTGTGTTGCTGACAGATAAGTTTGTGTACCTGTGTGCATAATAAGTATATACTATATTTAGTTATAAAATGATATTGGAAATATATTGAAAAATAACCATTTGCTTGATTTATGGGTCTATTTTAACAAGGGCTTAAAAGATTATATTGTGGATTTTATTTTCCCATACAAAATCAGTGTTCTGTATCATTTAAAAACATTACTAATAAAATGAAATGGAAATGTCATCATAAGATTAATATCTGCAACAAGTTAGTTGGTAGTTTCTTCCTTTCCATTTAAAATGTAAGCCATAAGTTAGCAGGATCAGCATCACCTGGGAAAACGTTAAAATCAGAATCTGCATTTTAAAAAAGTTTCCCCAGGTGACTGTGTAACCATTAAAATTTGAGAAGCCTGGGTCTGGTCTATGAAACAACTTTGTTTCTGCTTCCTAGTTGCTAACAAAACCCATGTTCTGTTCACCTTTTGGGTGGTCATGTTAATTGTGATGCCTTCTCAGCTCCAGGGGACAAAGGTTGATTAGACTAAGCCAAGCATGATAATTTAATTTCCCTTGCCTCTAACTATTGAAGCAGAGGCTTGTGATGCACTTCTAAACAAAGCCCCACAGGAAACATTTGGAAGGCTTATGAAAAAAAAAATGTCACTCTTTAAAAGGTACACAAACATAGGCTTGGTTCTTCTTTGCTCCAGATACTGTCTTTCTGCAAGCGATATATGAGATGGCCACATCTGAGATGAGAGGAGAAGACAAAGAAATAACAGAGAAATTGAGCTAGTTTGTAAGCCTTTAGTTCATTCCTCTGACCCAGGAATCACTCTGTTACCATCATTTCTGTTAATGAGATAATGACTCTTTCTTGTTGATCTCTTTCAATTGGCTTCTCTGTTACTTATCCAACAGATATATCAACTTCTGATAATGGTTTACATCAATAACTAGATTAGCCACATTGTTTGCCTTTAAATCAACATCTTCTAAATCCATCCATGGAATAGTTCATATGTATACCTGTTTGAATGACAGATGGATAATGAGATGATTCCCAAATGACAGAAAGCCTCTATATCAGACTTGTTGGTTGGGTTTGATGTTTGATTAAAATAGAGGTATCATCAAGATTTCTCTATGTGAATTTTTCTGCTATTTCAAGATTAAATTTATTGGTTTTCTATATTTTATTCATTTGCATAAAAGAGTAAAAGAGTAGCCAATTTTACATCATGTTAGTTTTCATTGATTAAATGTTCACAAATTTTAGTGACTTGTTTAAATATCTCATAATTTAATTACTGACACATTTGACATGAAGAATTATTCTGAGGAAGTTCAATTTAAGAAGAAAACCAGGGTTTGCACTGCTAAGTATGGTTTTTCATTAGACATATATTTTCATTCAATAAACAGTCATTTCTCAGTTTCACAGTGGATTTGTTCCAGAAGCCTTCAAGGATACCATAATCAAGGATGCTAAGTTCTTATATAAAGTTCTGTAATAATTGCCAATAAAGAATACTATCCTCAAGTATATTTTGAATTATCTTTGGATTTTTTTATAATGAACAATACCATGTAAGTGCTATTTAAGTAGCTGTTATGCTGTATTGTTAAGAATCAATGACAAGAAAATAAAAGTCTGTACCTGTTGAGTACATATACATTTTAAAAATGTTTTTTATTTGCAATTGATTAAATTGCCAATGCAGAACCCACAGATACTGATAGGTGGTTTTATATATTATTACACGCGTTTTCCTTAGATGTATGATTATTTTATACATAAAACCAAAATTGAAATTGAAGTTGTATCTTATTTCTTTGTTTAAATTATTTATGATATTAAGTGTTTGGTAGATGATAGTTTCCAAAATTTGCCATTGAATTATTCTGGTCTCTATAAGTTAAACATATTTTCAATAAGGTCATATCTACATTATGAATTGATCTTGTAACAGTCTACATGTATATGCAACATTATGGTGCTAAGAATTGGTCTATAGATTTGATTCTCTTTCCCAGATGTATACTGTTTTCTTAGGGTGTTTTGTGTGAATAATCTTTCCAAGCCAATTAAAAAGAATCTGTAGGGAAAGGGACCTTGAAATCAGTATTTTGCAAAAGTCTCAATGCCATTCAAATGGCTGATTATTTTAGGATCACAGATCTAAGAATGCTGGGAGATAACCTGACCGATCCACTTCATTATTACGTTATTACTTGTCTCTTCTGAACCCAGCAAATCAATGTCTCTAGTTTTTGTAGAAAAATTTAAAACTGTTTTGACTCATAAAATATGTTTTTCTAAAGTGTTTCAAAGATTATCTAAAGTAGTGGTAAGGCCATTAAGATTAGAAATTAAACCAGTTAACTTAGCAATCTCTCAATTATTAGTATCCATTACTATAAAATGCACATTTTAAAAGATAATAGTTGCTGAATTTTGAGTTAAAACTGGATTCCAAATTCACCATGGAAATTAACTCCACATTATTAATATTTAATGTGTTACTGGCAAAATTTTGTTTTAGCTAAAAAAAAGCACATTTATAGCGTATGTTTAATCTTTATGTGTATCTCATGTTTCATTTGAGAGTCTATCATACTTTCATACTTTAATTGCTCATAGTGTCCATATACATGACCATAATGACCATGAATTCTACCATCTTCTTGCATGCAAAATAAAAAGAGATAAATACCATATAAGACTGTGGAGATTTAAATAAAAATGAGCTAAAATTAGATAAAGTTAGGAATTTAGTTTCCCATTTGTAATTGCTACAATCAAGACCTGGATAGTCACAGATGATTATGGGCTGCCTTTAGACAGAGCAGAAATAGAGTATTTACATCCTCACAGGAATTCTTCTGCAGAGTATTGATCAGCATATTGCAATATAATTTTTAATTGGGAAATCTTCATAAATTTTAGCACACTATAGCCATTGAAATGTTTAAAAAATTATTTAGCTCTTTTGTACTTCTTTATTTTATTTATTTATATGTAGTGCTGAGAATCGAACCCAGTGCATCACATATGTTAGGCAAGCTCTCTACTACTGAGCTACAGCCTCAGCCCAGCCGCTGAAATTTTTTGTTAATGTTTTCTTTTGAGTACTAGAAACTGAACCCAAAGGCACTTAACCACTGAGCCACATCCCCAATCCCCTTTTATATTTTATTTTGAAATAGGGTCTCAACTTAGCCTCACTAAGGTACTGAGACTGGTTTTCAACTCGTAATCCTCCTGCCTTGGCCTTTGGAGGTGCTGGGATTCTAGGCATGCTCCACCAGACCTGGCTTATGTTAATGTTTAATGAATGCCTTGCTTTTTGGTTAAAATAATTCTATTTATAAAACTGTGGAAGATGGTATTTTCCAAAATTTGCTATAGAATTTATTCTGGCCCTGAATGCTATTCCAGAATATTGCCCTTCCCTTCAAGAGGTACCGTTTCTTTCCTTGTTCTTGAACCTGTGTGCTTGGGACTGCTGCACTCAGTAGGCTACAAGGGAAATGATGTTCTGTTCTGAGCAAGATCTTTAGAAGGCACATCCTCTGTTTGACCCCCCTTCTCTTTCTGAATACACTTGCCATGGAAGACGGGAAGGAGCTTCCTGTGAGGAAGCTCTGGGTACAATGAGAAGCCATAAGTCAGACCTGGTCAACAGCCGGCATAAACCACCAGAAAAAAAAAAAAATGAGCAAGGAAAGCTCTGCAGATTCCAGGCTTGGTTTTCACGTCCTCAGGGGAAGGCCCAGACATCTTGGTGTCCTTCCCCTTGGAATGTTCCCTGACTGAATTCTGACGCACAGAATCCGTGACCATAACAAATGGATGTTTTATGCCACTAAATTTGGGGGTTCTATAAATGAATCACTTATTCAAGTCTTAGAAACAAAATTCCTTCTATGCATAAGTTAATCTAGTTGTTCAACAGAGAGAAGCTGAGATTAGTGTCAGATAAAATCTCGTTTGAATTCTGAGTCTGTGATTCTTGGTTAAATGACTTCAACTCTCTGAGGTCTAGTTTTCTTACTTTAAAAATAGAGATAAATATTCCTATTTCGAGATTGTGATTAAATGTAAAACATCTAACCCAGTGCCCAGCATATGTAGATGATTAATAATGTATTAAATAACAATGTTTTGTATGACCAAGAACTTCAAGAATTTATAAGCATTTGTAAATATTTGTAAGTATTTATGAACATTTACATGAGTGGTTACTATGTGTTAGGTGCTAGGTTTGATGCTTGTCATGTTTTATCTCAAGTAGTACTTAATTTATTAAATTCATTAAATGACTTTATACACATTTACATCTGAGAATGTTATTTTTTACAAAAAAATGCACATATTCAATGCAAACTCTTTGATTGGTTGGAACATATGCATAGACCCATGAAAATACCACCACAATTAACAGAATAGGAATATCTTTCACCTCTGAAAACATCCTCCTACCTCTATTTTCCCCTCTTTTCTTTGTTAGATCATTTAACTTATTATTTACCTAATTTAATCACACATTATACTGTATGGCAGATCTATAGCACATATTAATCTTACAAAACTGAAACTTTATATCCGTAGAACAGACCACTATTCTCTCTGCTTCTTCAGTTAACTCTGTTTCCAACCTGCCATGGGTTGCCATGCTTATTTCACTAAGTATAATGTCCTCCAGGTTCATCACATTATTGCATATGGTAGGAGTTTCCTTCCACCTTAAAGTGAAATAATATTTGTTATGTATGTATGTTAGAGTCTGTAAACAAGTCAGGATGGCGCCTGGCAAATGTTAGAGTCTGTAAACAAGTCTGGATGGCACCTGGCATTTTGCCAGAGGGAGTGGTTTGTGAAGTAAGGCCAGCGAGCCATTAAGTGTGGAGATTTCTTATTGGTTGACTGCTGTATCTAGTTTACGTTAATTTAGATAAGCTGTGTGGAATGTATATATACCACTCCTGTCCTACAATAAATGGCTCCCACTCCTGCTGTATCAATCTACACAAGTTGTTCGTCACCCCCTGGTTATTTTGCTGCAGCCTGACTGCAGCATATGTATATATGGTTTTTGTCCATTCTGTCAATGGGCATTTACGTTCTTGCCCTATCTTGGCTATTGTGAAATATATTTTAATGAATTATATAAGAGTGCAAATCTCTCTTTGAGATTCTGATATTGGTTATTTTGTATAGATACCCAGAAATGGGATTGCTTTATATAGGGTTCTCTGTTTAATTTTTTAAGAACTTCCACTGGTGGTCTCCATAATCTATTTTTATCTCCACTAATGGTATACAAGTGTGCAAATTTCTCCGCAAACTTAACACCACTTTTTCACTTTCATTGTTTGCTTTTATACTAGGCATCCTTACAGGTGTGAGACAATACTAAATTGTGGGTTTTGACTTTCATTTCTCTGATGATAAATGATGTTAAGTGTCTTTTCAACCATTGAAAGATTTATTCAAGTTCCTTGCCCATTTTTTTTAATGAGCTTATTTGCTTTATCTTACTATTGGGTTGTAGGAGTTTCTTATATACTTTGCATTGTAACCTGTTGTCAGGTAAATGATTTGCAAATATTTCTCTCCTTTCCACAGGTTTCCTTTTCACTCTGTTGATGCCTTTCCTGTACAGAAGCTTTTATTTTGATGTATTCTCATTTGTCCATTTTTGCTTTGGTTGCCTGTGTTTTGAGGTGCCATGTCCAAGACATCATCATCCCACAAATGTCATAAGGGCTTTGCCCTGTGTTTTCCTCTAGGAGTTGCACAATTCTGGGTCTTGTGTTAAATGTTTGCTCCATTCTGAATTGACTGTTCCATGTTGTATGATGTTAAGATCCAGTTTCATTCTTCTGAAGGTGGACATCCAGTTTTCCCAACATGATGTGTATTAATAAGACCCTTATCAAAGATCAGGTGACTGAATGAGTGGGGGGTCTATTTCTGATTTCTACTCCATTCATCAGTCTATGTTTGTTTGTTTTGCAGGTAGTATACCATTTAAATAATCATAGTTTTGTAAACATTTTAAAGTCAGGCATTTAAGGCCTCCAGATTTGTTTTTCTTTCTCAATATCTCTTAGTTTATCCATTTTTTTTTTTTTTGGTGATTCCATCTGATTTTTGAAGTTGCCTTTTCCTATTTCTGTAAAAATGCCATTGAGATTTTGATGGGGAATTTGTAAATCACAAATTTACAACTTAGTGGATATAGAAGGGACATTTTTACCAAATTAAGTCCTCCAATGCAGGAACACAGAACATGTTTTATTTATGTCTCCTTTAATACCTTTCACTGATTTTTTTAAAGATTTCAGTGTAATAGAGGCATGTGCAACTCATTCACTAACTAGAGAAGCATGTCTAAGCTCCCAATACTATCTACTCCCAATCCCACCTCTGATTAATAAAAACTGATGTTGAAAGGATAATCTTTAGTAATTACATGAAAGTTCAAAATATAGAATATTAGTAAAGTATCAAATTATCGTATGTAATTTTACAGGAAAGGAATTCTATTTTAAAAAGTAACTTTATGTTTATAGTTAGTTTCAAGGGTAAATACTACAAAAAAAATAGAATTTACATCATTTCAACATGGAACAGTCTTTGTCCATCTTTTGCAAAAGTTAAAAATTATAATAAATATTGACAACAAAACTTGTAAAATTTAGATTTAAAATATTTAGCAAGTAGGGAAAAAACAATTGGCTGAGTGTCCACATATACTAATCAGTGTTATTGATAAGGACCCAAACTCTTTAAAGAAATGATCCATTCTTCTTTGATTCCACATGTGAAAGCACAGGCTGAGCAAACTAATCATATGTGCACATGCATTTTCCAGAAAAGCATAACCATCTGGACTAACTTCAGCAACAGAAGCCAATAACCACACTGTTATTTTCATTACAGGCCTTTCAATGAAACTGTCTCCCCATAAGCAGAGAGCCAAGAAAAGAAATTAGTGGCCATTCAAGGACATGGCTCAAAGACAATTCTGTTCTATTAATGTATGTGTAGCTTTTCTTAAAGCTGTGATACATTGCTCCAAACTGTGGTTTGTCCAAGAGCAACATTTATTCAGACCATAAAATGGAGGAAAGAAAAGTAACCTCCGTGGTTCATTTAAACCACCTTCTTAAAGTCAGAGAATTTTTAGCTGAAGGAAGACACTGCCTTTATTACTAGCTTATGTTGAATGAATAATTCAGAATGAAAGCTGTTGCTGCATAATGATAAAATTACATAAATCAAAGGGTAGCTGCTCAAGCCAAATATCTGCAGAAGAAACAATCACGGTCCCCACTCTTATGTTTACTTAAATAGTTATTTTGTTTGTGCAGATGTTCTAAAAACTATCATTATGCATGTTTCTTTGAGATATATATAATCTACTTGAAATGATTGCTCTCAGAAATTTTCCTTCTCTATCCAGCACATCCCTAGCCTGATTCCTTCCTTGTCCAGAAGTCTCTTTACATTAATGACAGCTGAAGTTCAAGGCAAATGCCCTATGAGACAAAAGTAGGGGCTGGGAAAAAAACAAAGGAATCAGAAATTATTAGATTATCACAGTCTGTTTTGATATAGGATGTGTGGCAGATGTTTTGCTATTTATTTTTTACCCAGAATATTTTTCTGAGCTATCGTAATTATTGTGACTATAATATAAATTAGCTTAATACAATTATCCATTGTCTAATGTAGTGAAGTTACATTTGAGTAATTTTTTTGATCCAAATCTCTTGCCATTTCCTAAGAGACACATCTGAATGTTTTAAATAATTATTAAGGCAAAAGTGGATTTAAGACAAAATAGTCTTACAAAATCAGGAATTACTAAGTCCCTGGGTCTACAATGAAGCAAGATAGCCATTATTTGGATGATGTAAGTAGCGTTTATTGCAGAAGTTTCAGCACTGGGGTCTAACTTTCAACCCCATGATTTTTTTCCCCTTGTTAAGGCAGAGTCATATTTTATTACATGGACTTCTAAACTTTCTCACAAAAGAAATCTTAGCCTGAAGCGCAATGCTTAGAAATGGGCCTCTCCTCTGATTAGATTCATGCTAAAATCCAGTATATGTCAAATTGACTTAGGAATAAAAAGTCATATCTGCACAATTGCCTGAATAGCATATTGATTCAAATTTTTAAAAAATAGTGAGTTCAGCAAAATCAGAAAGGCAACAAAACCAATCATTTCAGCCCACATGGTTCATTCCCTAGCTGCACGCAGTCACAAACAGGAGAGGGCTGTCTGTGTCAACATGAGGGTGCACGTTGTCACCTACAGCATGAGTTACCTTCCTTACTATGAAAGGAATCAATGTCTCCACTTGTTACCAGCATGTCTTGTAATATTCAAAGAAATTCATTCTAGAGAATGCTTATTTTGATGAACACATTTTATATTATAATTGCTTATATATAAATCATTACCCTATTTTTGGATAAAATAATCTTAATAATAAATATAATATTTTAATCACTCTTTGTTCTTGAAATACGTCAAGTTCTATGCTGTGGTTTTCTTTTCAGAATTCTGTACCAAAGCAAATAATTTTATGAAAACATCAATACTTT
Source organism: Ictidomys tridecemlineatus (assembly GCF_052094955.1). NCBI lineage: Eukaryota > Metazoa > Chordata > Mammalia > Rodentia > Sciuridae > Ictidomys > Ictidomys tridecemlineatus. The sequence goes on along the minus strand of NC_135485.1, from coordinate 135,233,007 downwards.
CAATTAAAAGAAAGTGTTATTGTTCACTAGGGCAAAGACTCTACATGGATGCATGAAACAACAAATTTTCTGAGAAACTATTTCAGTGGTCAGGTGTGTTTCCACCAACACAGAAGACTAACTCTTCAATGGAAATGAAGTCTTCCTTTGCTTTTCTCATACTTCTACTCTTCAATGCTATATTTAACATTAGGAGAGTTCTGTAACCTCATTTTCATATCAATAAACACTTTCTTTGTTATGTGCTAAAAATAAGAGCATATTTTACCATATTTTAATGTGATCAACAGAATGCTAAAAAACACTTATATTATTTTAGTGCTTGGATTATCATTGTTCTAGAAAGGACTATATATAGAAAGGATAATTATCTAACACATTAGTATGATGTCAAACAAATCTAGAAAATAAGGGGATATTAATTTGTCATATAATTTATAAATGGTTGTAGTTCAAATATAACTAGGCATAATCACAAACATTCCATCTTCAAGAAATCTCAACCATTTATTGACCAGAACAAAGAAGGAAATGACTTTCTCATAACCAAAACATTTTCTTCAAACCTCTGCTAATAAAAAATTGGCAGAAAAATTAGCCTATTAGCTCAATTCTAAATTTTTAAATTTTTACTGTTTAAATATTTCTTTGAATTGATCTACATTTTATATCACATAAAAATGCACTTAAATTTGCTGCATTGGAATAAAATGTAAAGGACCTTTTATGTTACCTGCTATTTTACGCATTCTTGTCATTTGGAAAGTCATAGAAAGTGAAAATTTGATGCTCTAAATTTTAGATGCAGTTTCCATGACAACAAAGAAGCACAATACTGCATACCACTATTCAAATGGTACTTGAATTTCAGAAAGAATCTACTACATAATGCATTATTCTTTTTCTGGGTTTAAATAATAATAATCTATTGCTTTATTTTGTTTCAAAATAGTAGCATTTGCTATAATAATAGCATAGAAGTTTCGATGAAGAACATGTATATAACTATGGAGGAGGTAAATTATTATAAGAAATTCAGGGATATTTATGAAATTTATGAGTTATGTAAGTATGTTACAGTAAAAGACAGGTCCCTTCTGCAAAACACACATAACTTAAAAGTTTCAATTTATGGAATAATCGGTGATTTAAAAATTTTTTAGAAACTATACCCAAGTGTAAACTGCTTTCAATGCACATACCTAAACCTTACCCTTCCTCAAGTCTTTGTGGTCACGCTGTGTTTTCTCCACCAGGATATCCTCATCCAACATAATTCCAGACCGAGCATATTAGTTTTGTCTAACCCTCCTTCCTTTCATAAGCCTTGAATTCTGATACTGGCCACACTGTCTTTCCAACACTGAGGCTCAAACATCAGTCATTAACATCTTTTCTTGCCTTTGTCATGGTTATTTAAATCACTATTTCCTTTTTGTACACTACTAGAATACAAAACTAGTAATTCTTTGAACATTGGCTCAATATTTATTCTGTATTGTCAAGAGAAAGTTAATATTATATTAATCATATATATATATATATATTTTTTTTCAAATTATTTCCTAAAATGGAACATGACATGAGATTTGGGGGACAGAAGAGTGGAGGAAGTCAGAAGGGCAGGCAATGAGAACCCTGAAGTGTATCGCTATTATGCTGCTTGGTTTTATTCTGTAGTTACAAGCAACCAAGAGAAGTTTCTCAGGAGAGCAATTACCTAGGAAAGTTGTTGGAAGAATAGTTCTGGTACAAGCATGGAGAGTTACTTAAAGGGAAATATTCATGGCAGAAAACCAGATAGAAACCCCCCATATTCAAGAAATAAAAAATAAGAATATGAACTGGGATATTAACAGGGTTATACCTTGGTTTTGAAAAGATTTGATGAATGGAAAATTGACCTTGGTGTTTTGACTAGTTAATAAAATCAGGGAAAGTATAGTTAGTATAGGATCATGAAGGACAATTAGAATTTTGATGGATTTCATATGTTTATTTGTCACCTTTTTAATCATATGATCCTAGATATAAGACAAAGCTTAAAATATATCCATATCATTACAACATGATAATCAAAATGTATTTTAATAATTTATATTCCAAACTTATTCATTTTACATGAGTATCACTTTATCAATGTACTTTTACTCTCTAGTCATTTATAAATTTAATTAATATAGTAATTTTGTGACACTGTGTATAACTTCATGGTCTCCCATAAAGAAACCTTGTAATTGGTATATGAAGATACTAATCAGAATGAAATCAGAATCAATATTGCAACTGAAACAATAGAAATATAAAGGAACAGAAAGATGTTATGAAAAACTGTATGTCAACAAATGGGATAACCTAGAAGACATAGGTACATTCCTAAAATGTACAATCTATCAAGATTGAATCAGGAAAGGTTAGGAAATCTGAACACACCAATAATGAGCAAGGAGATTATCTCAAAAATGAAAAACCTCCCACCAAAGAAAAGGCCAGGATCTGAGGGTTTCGCTGCTGAATTCCACCAAGCATTTAAAGAAATAAAAAGAAAAGTTGGAAAAGAAGGAATACTTCTGTTTTATGAGGGTGGTATTACTCTAACACAAAGCCTGGAAAGAAGAGAAAATTATAGACCAATATCCTTGATGAACATGGTTGCAAAAATTCAAGAAATACTAGCAGACAAAATTCAAAAGCACATTAAAAGACCATACACCATAATCTAGTGGAATTTATCCCTAGGAAGGAAGGATGGTTGCAAATTACACAAATCAAAAAGTGTTATACACTGTATTAATAAAATGATCCCCAAAATCATACTATCATCTCAATAGATACAGAAAATTCATTTTACAAAATCCAATATTCTTTCATGATAAAATTCTGAACAAATTAGATGCAGAAGTTATATACCTTATCACAACAACATAGGAGCTCTCTCTTCTCTCTCTCTCTCTCTATCTATATATACATATATATATATATACACATATATATATACATACATACACACACATACATACATATATATGTATGTGTGTGTATATATATATGAAAAGCACTCAATTGCATCATACTCGATGATGGAAAGTTGAAAATTTTTCTCTAAGGTCAAGAATAATGCAAGGATGCCACTTCTATTCAACACAATATTAGAAATTCTGGTAAGAGCAAGTAGACAGGAAAAAGGAAATGAAAGGCATCTTCATAGGAGAGGAAGAAGTGCAAGTGTCTCTACTGGTGGCACAAACTTATATGTAAGAAAACTCTAAAGACTCCACCAACAAAATGTTAGAATGGACCAAAAAATTTGGTAAAGTCACATGCTACAAAAATCAACACACAAAGTTCAGTAGTGTTTCTTACGCTAACAACTTTTTGAAACAAAAATTAAGAAATTAATTCCACTAACAATAGCTACAATGAAAACTACATAGAAAGAAATTCACGCAAGGAGGTGAGAAATCTCTCTAATGAACAAGAATGGAGAGGACACAAAAAAATGGAACAGTATCTAGTGTTCAGGGTAGAATTGATATTTTTTAAAATGTCTATATAAACAAAAGGAATCTACAGAGCCCGTGTAATGTATATAGAAATTTGAATGTTATTTTTTTCACAGAGAAAACAATTGTAAAATTCCTTTATAACCATAAAAATTCCTGAGTAGATAAAGAAATCTTGAGGAAAAAAAAAGAACAAAGCTGGAGCCATCCCAATATCTGACATCAAAATCTGTTACAAAACCAAAGTAATCAAAACACATTTTACTGGCATAAAGTTGAACATATTGACCAATGAAACAGGACAGAAATCTCAAACCCATGCATTTATGGTCAATTGATTTTCCACAAAAAAATCAAGAATACACAATAGAGAAAAGACAGTCTTCAACAAATTGTGGAGGGAAACTGGAATTCCACAAGCAGAAGAATGAAATTGGATACATACCTCACACTATATAAAAAGTCAACTCAAGTATTCGAAAGACTCAAATGTAAAACAGAAAACAATAATAGCTGCAAGAAGAAAACATAGAAGAAAGACTCAACATTTGTCTAGGCAAAGATTTGGCAGATATTACCCCAGAAACAGAGGCAACTATAAATAAATGGGATAGCACCAAGCCAAAAAGCTTCCACATAGTAAAAAAAAAAAAAAAAAAAAACCCAACAGTGTGCAGAGGAAACCCACAGACTGGGAGAAAAAAATTGCTAGCTATATGTCTGATAAGAAGCTAGTTTCCAAAATATCTAAGGAATTCAGACAGCTCTATAGTAAGATTAAAAAAAATGAATCCAAGTAAAAGTTCACAAAGGACTTAATAGACACATCTTTAAAAAACAAAACACAAATAAATAGCCAACATATATGTTAAAAAAAAGTCATCACCACTAATCATTTGTAAAATAAAAATCAAAACCATGGTGAAACATCATGGACACCTGGTAGAATGGCCATTATCCCAAAATGCAAAAGATAACCTTTGGAAGGATGTGTGGGAAAGGGAACTCTTATACACCATTAATGTAAAGATCTCATGGAATGAGGTTTTAACTATGAAGATATTTATTCATACATGAATAACTAATTTCATTGCATTTTATCTCATTGCACTTTACATGTATTTTTTTTTTAAAGTTGAAGTTTCATGACAATCCTGCATCAAGCAAGTCTATTGGCACCATTTTCCAACAGTATGCGCTCACTTTGTGTCTCACTTCACACGTGTGAGAATTCCATTTGGGTAATATCATAACAATTACAAATTCTGCATGTCTCACAAAATTTGAAATTGTTTTCATTTTTATTATATCAGTTTTGGTGATCCAGGGTCCGTAATGCTTGATGCTGTTTTATAATTGCCTTAGAGGACCACGCATTGTGCCCACATAAGATGACAAACAATAAATACTGTGTGTCCTGAGTGCTCCAAATGGTTACTGCTCTCTCTCCTTCTCCTGCAGCTTCCCTATTCCCTGTGACACAACCATATTAAATTTGGTCACTGAATAACCGTTAAGTGTCCAAATGAATGGAAGAGTTGCACATCCTTAACATAAACCCAAGGCTCGAGATGATTAAGTTAGTGGGGAAGCCAAGAGGAAAGCCAGAACCCTCCGCAAGGCAGGCCTCTTGCACCAGTTAGTCAAGTTATAAAAGCAGAGAAACAGTTCTTGAAGGAAACTATAAGTACCACTGAACACACAGAGGGCAAGAATGTGAAAAAGGCTTGTTGCTCGTAAGGAAAAAGCTTTAGTGGCTTGGAAAATCAAACCAGCTACAACTCTGCTCAGTTCTACAAAGGCTGGCTCAGATGGGTGAGGGCATGGAATAATGAGTTTGAGGCTAGAAGTAGTTGTTTTGTGGGGTTTAAAGAAAGAAGCTTTATCTGTAACATAAAAAAAATAAAATAAAAAAAGCAAGGTGAGAGAGAAGCTGCACCGAGTTATTCAGAAGATCAAGCTAAGATGATTGATGAAAGTGGTCACAGTAAATGTAGATGAAAATCTATTGAAAAATATCCCATTTAGGACATTTATGCCTAGAGACATGTCAATTCCCAACCCCAAAGGTTTCAAAAGACAGGCCAGTCCTCTCCTTGGGAATAAGTGTTACCGGTGACTTGCAGTTAAAGCCAGTGTTCATTTACCATCCTGATAATCCTAAGGTCCTTAAGAATCATACCACATCTGTTCTGTGCTCTAGAGATGAAACAAGAAAGCCTGAATACGGCACATTTGTACAGCAGGGAGTGGTGAATGTGTTAATTCTATTGCTGACTGACTTCTCAGAAAAAGAAAAAAAAAAGTTTTTCTTTGAAAATATTTCTATTTACTGACAGTGCACCTGGTCACACAAGAGCTCTGATGGACATACACAAGGAGATTAGTGTCATTTTTTATGCCCCTCAAAACGATATCCATTCCTTTCCCTATGGGTCAAGGAAAATTCAACATTCAAGTCTTAATATTGACGAACGTATTTCATAGGACTATAGCTGCTATAGACAATGGTTCTTATGACTGATGTAGGTGAAAAAATTTGAAAAAGTTTTGGAAAGGATACACCATTTTTGTCACTAGTAATGTTTGCTGATTATCATTAGGGTCTTTAAACAAGTCAGGATGGCGCCTGGTATTTTGCCAGAGGGAGTGGTTTGTGAAGTAATGCCAGTGAGCCATTAAGTGTGGAGATTCCTTATTGGTTGACTGCTGTATCGAGTTTATGTTAATTAAGATAAGCTGTGTGAAATGTATATATACCCCTCCTGTCCTACAATAAACGGCTCCCACTCCTGCTGTATCAATCTACACAAGTTGCTCATCATCCCCCGGTTATTTTGCTGCAGCCGGACTGCGGCAGATTATGTTTCTTCTTCCATGAAGTTCCTGTTCAGTCCCTCTGTCCATTTACTGATTGGATTATTTGTTTGGGTGGGTGGGTGCGTGCTAAGTGTCTTGAGTTCTTTATATATCTTGGAGATTAATGCTATATCTGAGGTGCAGGTGACAACATTTTCTTCCATTCTGTAGGCTCTCTCTTTACATTCTTGGTTGTTTACTTTGCTATGAAAATCTTTTTATTTTGCATGCTCTGGAAAGCTGTATGGAGATTCCTCAGAAAACTTGGAATGGAACCAACATTTGATCCATTTATCCCACTCCTCAGCATATAGCAAAAGGACTTAAAATCAGCATAATGTAGTGACACAACCATATCAATGCTTATAGGAGCTCAATTCACAAGTGCTAAGCTATAGAACCAACTTAGGTGCCCTTCAGCAGATGAATAGATAAAGAAAATGTGGTATATATACACAATGGAATATTACTCAGCAATAAAATGAATGAAATTATGGCATTTATCAGTAAATGGATGGATCAGGAGACTACTACACTAAGTGAAATAAGTCAGTCCCCCCAAAAAACAAAGGCCTAATGTTCTCTCTGATATGCGAAGGCTAACACGTAATAAGGGGGTGGGGTGGGAGGGAAGAGTAGAAGTTCATTGAATTAAAGAAATGGAAATGAAGAGAAAGGAAGGGGAATGAGAATAGGAATTATAGTAGAATGACTCAGATATAAATTCCCTATGTTCATAGATGACTACATGACCAGTGTAACTCCACATATGTACCACCGTAAGAATGGGAAATTATACTCCGTGTATGTATAATATTTCAAAATACACTCTACTATCATGTGTATCCATAAAGAAAAAATAAAACATTCAAAACAAAGGATTGTTGGTGCTTCATGGAAGGAGGTCAGAATATCGACATTAACAGGACTTGAAATAGATTGATTTCAACCGTTATGGATATCTTCAAGGGATTCACATTTTCAGGGGACACAATACCTGAAGATAAGGTAAGTGAAAGAAAACTAGAATCATAAATGCGGCATGAAGTTGAGTTGCTACAATCCTATGATTAAAAAGTTAACAAATGAAGAGTTGTTTGTTATGCAAGATGAAAGAAACTGGTTTCCCCGTAATGGTATCTACTCCTGGTGAAGATGCTGTGAACACTGTTAAGATAAACACAAAGGATTCAGCTTATTACATAAACTTATAGTGAGGCAGTGGTAGGGTTTGAAAAGTATTAACTCCAATTTTGAAATAAGTTTAGATTAAAAAAAAAAAAGTTCTGTGTGTAAAATGCTATCAAGCAGCACTGTGAGTTAAGGAAAAATCTCAGTGAAAGGAGGATATAATATATTTGCCAAATTTCACTGTTATATTATGAAATTGCCTTTCAGAAATGGCAATCCTCATCAGTTTTCACTTATCAGTATGGAGGCAAGATGTCCCAACAGCAAAAGACTTGCTGGAGGCTCCTGTGAGGTTTGGCAATTTTTAGCAATAAAGTGTCCTTTTAAATTAAGGTATGTACATATTTGTTATGTGCATAAATGTCAACGTATAGTAAAGAGGCTGTAGGGTAGTGTAAGCATGACTTTCACATGGGCTGAGAAATCAAAAAAGCATGGCTCACTCTATTGAAGTGTTGCAGTTTATTGAAAAGAACCTGTCGTATGTCCAAGACTAGACCATATACACATACCAACACAATGTGGTATCAACATTGCTGTGAGACAAACTACTATAAAACTAAAAATAAATTGAGACACGCACATACAATGGAGTACTTTTCCGTCATAAACATGAGCAAGTCAGATCTATAAGAACTTTATGGAATTCACATTATAATGTGTGGGAAAGGTGAGAGAGAACACTCTGAGTAGAAACCACCGTTCACACGTGGTTTTTGTTAAAGTTGCTTCCAGGGCAAAGGGATTTGGTGAGAGAGTGGGAGGAAAACTGACTTTTTCTTTGTTTTACAATGTTGATCATTAAATCATTTTCCAACTGCAAATTTTATACCGCTGGATACATATTTTAAGGTGATTGTTAAATACTTTATTCATAACTTGTTCTATGATGTAGAAAGTATTATGAAATTAAAATTCTTTCTAATTTTTAGATCAGTTCCTCTTACATGGATCTTGAAGTAGTTAAAATTCTACTTCTTGAAGTGAGAGAATATAATCACTACTTCTTCACACCCTTTCCTAAAATTGAGATACTTTATCGGTATGTTTTGTGTAAGATTTGCTCTATAGTCTTTTGTAATATATATTTTAGTTATAAAGTTAGTTGCTCATTTAGTTAAAGTATGATTACACTGTGTAATATGATTTCTATTTAGGACAATGACGTATTTATTTATTTATTTTGAATGAAGAAAAATTTATTTTTTTCTCTTTTCAAGTCTCAAATTTAGTTATTAGTTACTTGCCAACCCTGGTTTCTTAATTTTTAGAGTTCTTTTTCCTCATATAGAACCCCAGGATATAGCCTGACATAATCACAAAAGCATGGAACACAATTCTTAAATCATGTCTTTTATATTTTGGAAATATAATTAGACGAGCGTTTCAACATTGGCAAATGAGGCATTACATTTCTCTTGAATTATCTGTGATATCTTTTACATCTTGACTTTGATTGACCTTCCCCCAGTTTGTATGAGGAACACTTCATCTTTTTCTCTGATTTAAAAATTCACTTACAATTTTTCACTTGCTAAGTCTGATGGTTTTCAAGGGGTTGTTCCATGTCTTACAAGAAATCTCCACTTCAGGATCTGGAAATGACTTCTTCTGAAAGTGAAAATGTGTGGATTTAAATGATCAGCAATAGCTTCAGAATCCAGAGGCCTGAGAGTTAATTGCATTGATCACATTAACTCCACACAGGCTCCTGCTCTTAAGACCCAGCATCCGACCCATGATTTCTTTGTATGAACTTGAAAAGGATGGAGTTCCCCCCACCACCACACGCGGCCTTCCAGATTTGCTGTTCATACAGCAGGAATGAAAAAGCCTTTTTTTGGCTGTATCCTTGGGTTGTTTGCTGTCCATTATGAAGACAGACTCCTGGTTTAGAGACTTATCCAGCCTTCTTCATTGACACTTTATGTGCTTCAGTGGACCATAAAACTGCTCAGTTCATTGTAAAAAGACCCAACAGGCTCTTCAGGAAGTTTGTTTTACCAGAGTTTTATATGACTACAGTGACTTTCCTCATGTTTTTCAGTGCTTTCTATTTTTATATTTTCCTTTCTTCTTCCTTTAGAGAAATAGAATTTGGTAGCCTTATATAGCCTTAAATGTTCATCCATGCCTTCCATCACAGAGTAGCAATGATCAAATCATTACTTATTGGGAAACTTAGGCATATAATATTTAAAAATTTAAATCTAGGATATTTTGCAGAAGTAACTTACCACAAATAGAAAGCTATAATCAAGCATTGAAATAAAAAAAAAAAGTCAACAAAATGCCACGTACTCCTCCTCTGCTGTATTTAAATGTAAGTGTCCCAGAGAAAATGAAGTGCTGGCATTAACATCATCGATGTGTTTATTCTTGTGAAGAGTGAACATCTTAATGTCATCCTGAATAAATAATGCGGTTTGTGCTGAACGGATCTCTGGAGAAAGTACAAGGTATATAGCTAGAGGGGCCTCATTTACCCTGGTGAATAAACTTGCAAGCTCCTGTGGGTGTTAAATTTATATGCAGATGAACTGAACACCTGGAATCTTAAAAATAAACCGTAAGCCACTTACGAACTTCTGCTTGCATTTAGTGTGCTGGTAGATAAATATTCACCAATGAAGATTTTCACTAATATTTTAAAAACATTCACTAACATTTTATAATTATCTTTTCAAGTTTACAAGAACATAGAGCCTCCCAGGACTCAGAGTCATCACACCACAGGGTATTATGTGAAACCTTTAGTTTACTCGCTTCCCTAAGTTATTTATTGATTTACAAATAAAGTCTCCATTTCCCAAGGATATTACTGAACAAGTTTTATAACATTGACCTTTCCTTTTTCTAAAATTCTTAAAGCATGTAAACGAACATGGCTCAGAAGAAGAGACAGGGTCTGTCCCCTGGGGTTTTGGATATAAATTCAAAATTGTTACCAACAAATGCTGGTGAAGTTTGAAATGCACAAATAATTTTCTCTACCTTTGATACAAGACAAACAGAATTCTGGATATAGACACAAAAATATGATTAATAGTCTCTCTGTAACATGACATGTTAGTAAGCCTGAGGTCTATGCAGATTCGTAATAGAATTGATTGTATCTAAACTCCAATATCTTCATTTCAATTGGAGGCTTAGAAGATGATAACAAGATGGATTATTTTCTTTCCCCTTTTGTAAGTGTCAATTCATTTTCATTAATTTACATTATCAACTGAAGACTTCTTCAGGTATAAAAAGAATTTGGATTCAAAACATTCTGAAGCTCCAAGCTCCATCAGATTAAAAAAAAAAAAAATAGAGGTTGAAACTGAACTGAAACCAGTTAAACAAATTTTGCCTCTGATAGTGGAAATACCACCAACACTGGGGAGTTAAACTACATCAACAAAGAACCAGCGAGGTGTCCACTCATGGAACTACGTGTCTCTCAGCACTGGGCCACCACTTTGGTGGTGCTGGTGGCAGAGATTTGAGGAAAATACATATCTTCCTGTTTGTGTCAGTGACTCTGTGAAATGAAAGGAATTTATCATTTACTGTGACCATTTTTGATCCCAAGATGATTTTGCAGTAAAATGTGTTCTGACAACAGGTAACCTGGATCCAGAGAAGACTGACCTTCTCATGTTCAGCCTGGGAGTGCTGTGTGATAATTGAAACACCCATAACTCTCATGGCTTCCTGGTTAGAATTTAGAAGACACATATAATGGAATCAGCGGGTAAAACTACATGAATTTAGCACAAAGGGTCTTTTTGTTATATGGCCAAATTACATGGCAGAAGTACAAGGTGAAGTTCACCCTAGTGGTTACTCCTGGCAAAACACAATTTCCAGTGTTGAATGCAGTATTGGACTTTTAAAGCGTTTTCCAAGGAACATATGACATTTGCATTCTTTAACTTTTAGTTAGATGGAACTTTTTTCCAAATGCATACTGATCACATCTGTCTTTTATCAGATAAATAATCATTAACAGTATCAAGTATTTGGAGATTCTATTTTCATTTGGCAAAGTGTCTGGACAGGATCCTATTCTGGTTTGGATAGGAGGTGTTCCTTGAGAAGCTCATGTGGTATCCAAGGTAGCAATGTTTAGAAGTAAGGCCTAATCAGTAGATTAATCATTTATTGATTAACAATTTGAGTGGATTACTGGGGAGAAACTCTAGGCAGGTGAGACATGGCTGGAGGAACAAAGTCACTGGGTGTGTGGCCTTGGAAATTCTATTTGATCCTTGTTTTCTCCCCTTCTCTCTCTCCTTTTTCTCTCTCTTCTCCCCAGGTGCCATTAGCTGAGCAGCTTTACTCCACCATGACCCACTTCTACCATGATGTCTCACCTCAGGTCAGAGCAATAGAGTTCACAGACCATGGACTGGGACCTCTGAAAATGTGAGCCCCAAATAAACTGTTCTTCTTCCAAGTTGTATTTGCAGGGTGATTTTTTCACAGCAGTGAAAAACTAACCCATGTCCTCTAAAGCAACAGTATTTAGAAGGAAACAACAAATGATAGTTAAATTAGTCTCCACAAGAAATTCACACTTGATAAGCATAAGACAGAGGTAAGGAAAAGAGAAAAAAAAAAAGAAAAAATAGGTGGGGAGAGTGAGAGGAGGGGCAAGGAAAATGGGACTAAAAGGTGACAAGCAACAGTTTTCCAGAGTCAGGATGGCCTAAGGCTAAAGAACAGAGGTTTCTCCTAGTCAGAGTTTCAGTTTCTTTAATGAATATTACCTCTATGAATCTTAAAAAAAAACCAAACCATAAGCCACAGAGAATTTACATAATATTAGGGACAGCAGTAGTCATCAATTAGACCATTAGAAGTGGGATTATGACTTTAATCTCTAACTAATTATATTTTTATCATTATGAGTAACCCCAGTTGACCTCTAATCAGCACAAGTAATTAACAGCATAGGTTCTGGAGTTTGACTCCTTTGGTTCATATCCTAGATTCTGCAGTGCCGGGCCTTGTGAACATAATCTCTTTGAAACTCACTGATATGTCAAATGCAGATAATATTGGTACCTACATCATAGGGTTCTTATGAGGATTTAGTAAAATAATCCTCGTAAAATCCTCAGCTCAGTGTCTGACACAAAGTCAGCCCTCATTAAATGTCAACCATTATTTATATCTTTTTGCATTCATGTGTGTACTACAGAATAGGGAACAAATAATTTGTCACAGAAAAAAATTTGTGTCCTTTTCATTAAACATTCTCACAGTGTCATTTCTATGTGCTTTAACATTTCCAAAGTAATTTTGGTAATCATGTGGACATACCTTGTTTTATTTAATGTGCTATAGTAAAAACCAACTTCTCTAATCTTTACAGTGTGTACATATTCAACTACACACTTAAATATTAGTTGATTTTAAAAGTTAAATTATCAGTTTAGCATATATTATTGGATATTAAATGTGATTAAAGTTTTTATCACTTTTGACTTTTTTATTAATTCATTTTTCAATGGGCTATTCACATTTTCCACTTCTCTTTTACATTGGATTCGTAGTTTTGAAAACATTTTTAACATTACTGTAAAAGTATAATATGCATTATGCTTTATTTCCTAAACAAAACCATTAACAGATGAACATTTTATATTCCATATGTTGAAAATGTATGGATTACCTGATACTCTTTCTTTCTTTTGTTCATCTGTTTATATCCTAAAGGTTTTCATAGACAGATTTAAGTCAGTTGACAAGAATGTTAGGATTAAAATCAGAAACCTAAAAGGAAATTAGAACTGAGTCTAAATTGCATAATGCATAACAAGTACCTGCATATTTACTTTGAGAGTAAACTTGAAAAGATGCTCTGATCAATTCAGAAACTTGTAAACTATGTGAAATAAAGGGAAAAGAATTCCTCTGGATGAAAACACACACTGAAGAGTGCATCTCCTTTTAAAAAAATGTATGACTTTCCTTTTCTTTTTATCTAAGAAATGAAACATGGTCCTGTTTTATCATGCTCATGTGGGTTGTCTCTACTGCAATGCTATGTAGGCTCCTTAAGACCAGGGACCAGAGTGTGTTCACAGTGTGTCCCAAGCTCCTGTGCCAGCACTTCACACAAAGTTGTTGCACATTATTTCAGAATGTAGAAGTTCCACAGACCAAAAAGTAGAGCAATGAATCAGCAGAAATGCCTCACCAGCTTTAAAGCAAAATACCTCACCAGAGCTGACCTACGATGCCCATCTTCTCCTACCTTATGGAACTCCTACCTTCTCCTATGGAAGAAAAGAAGATCTGAAGTTTTTTAGTTATCCTGAAGTAGTTATTACAAGTTGACTACAGATTAATTTCTCCTTAAGATATTGGCATATATTATTCCCATGTAAACACTTTTAATACCTGGTTTTGTATTGAACATTCAGTTGTTACATTTCATCTTTATTGATATTGGTTTTCACTACTCTACAGTGGTACATTATATGAATAAGTCACATACACTGCATTCCATTGAGCTTATATGGTGAGGGCTAAACCAGTGTGACTGTCTTAGGAAACACAGTATTTAGCCAGAAAACTTCTAGAACTCATAAATGAATTCAGCAAAGTAGCAGGATATAAATCAACACCCATAAATCAATTGCATTCCTGTATACCACTGATGAATCAGCTAAAAGAGAAATTTGGAAAACTGTCCCATTCACAATAGCCTAAAATAAAAAAAAAAATACTTGGGAATCAATCTAGCATAAGAGGTGAAAGTCCTCTACAAATTAAACTATAAAACACCAAAGAAAGAAATTGAAGACCTTAGAAGATGCAAGGATTTCCCATATTCTTGAATTAATATTATCAAAATACAGCATTTATATAGGTAATTCAAGTTAAAAGAGGTTGGGTTAGGTGGGGCTTAATCCAGTTGGACTAGTGTCCTTAAAACAAGAGGGAGAGGCACCAAGGTGGCACACACATAGGAAAGCAGGACACAGAAAGGAGGTAGCTCTTCAAGCCAAGGACAGACAGCTCAGGAGGAACCAAACCTGCAGATACCTTGATCTTATGCTTTTGGTCTCCAGGGTGTTGAAGCCACCCAATCTGCAGCATGTTACCGGGCAATCCTAGCTGACTAATGGTCACCATGTTATCAGACATTTTGGTTATTTCTATATTTCCTCACTCCAAGCAACAGTAAAGATCTTTTCCTGACTGGTTAGCTCGTGCACACGTGAAAAATCCTGTGGGAGGAATACTGAGAGGTGGGTGGTGATACCTGACTCTTGGTCATCTTGAAACTTACCAAGTTATACACTGTTTTCTGTTGTGACCGTATCAGTTCACACTCTCTTGAGCATATGATTTCCCCAGTTCTCCACACTTAAAATATTCAGTATTTTAAGGGTCTTGTTTTCCCCTGCTCTGATGGGGAAGGGTATCTTATGTGTTTTTGTATTTTTCCATTTACTAGTAAGATTCAATAATTCTCGTATGCTGTGTCCATTTATGATCATTCTTGTGCAACTATCTTTTTCAATATTTTATCCATTTTCTCACTCTGTTTCTTCCCCTATTCATTTGCCAAAATTCTCTTCCAAACCATTGACTGGAAACTCAAGGAAAATATTTCCTCTTTGTCTTTTAAAAATTATGAGATCCTTTGATCTCGCCTGCATCCCGCCAGGCGACGATACTGGGGTTCCTTTTCTTGAAGTGGGCTGGCTGCAAAATAAAGGCTAATAAAGAGAAGACATGAAAAAAAAATAAACACAGGGCACAAAAAGTAACTTTTAAAAAGTGGGGGTGGGAAGGCCAGCCAATCTTAGGGATCCAGCCACTAGAGAGAGAGAGAGATGGAGCCCACGCTTGCCTTATTTATATGGGGAAACAGCAAAGGTTTCTCATGGAATGCTGTTTGCCAAATAAGGTAGGAGGTGGCTGTCCAGTTCCCAACAGGTTACCGCCAACTCCAGAGCTATGAGAGTCGTCTCCCTGATAGAGTGAAGACGGAGACCTCAGGCCCTGGACCACTGATGCTCATGGGAAAGCCGGGCTAGTGCCCAGGGAAAACATCTAAGTCTCCATGGCCTGGTACCCAGAGAAGACCCCCGAAGTACCTCATGGTGGCTCTCCTCACATGGATAGAACAGAATTTTTAAACTTTATCCCTGGTAAGTTTTGGATTAAGTCTTTGTTGTTTATATATTCCATGGTTTGGAAAAGTCTTTATTACACCCAGTAATAGATCTGCTAATAAATTTTATGATTTGGCTTTGAGGCTTTAATCTAGCTTGCGATTGTATAAACATTGTGTGAAATAGAATGTAATCTTATCCTTTTAACTGTCTAACCTAATGCAGAGCAGTGTTTGAAGTATGGTTCATATTTCCTCAAAATTGTAAATTTAACTGTCTTGAAAATTCCCCTTGTATGTTGCTAGTATGTAGGAGGAATTCATTTCTGTGTATTTATAGTACATCTGAATTACTTTATTTGGTTTTCATTTATTAATTACCATAATTTGTCCATAGAGTCTCTCAGATTTTCCATACTTTCTTTTACATAGTTTGCTAATAGAAATAAATAATAAATTTATTTCTCTTGTTGATTATGAAACTTGGATTGAAATCATGCTGGGGGGTCACACTAGGAACCCCACAGTGAGCAGCCGTGCTAAAAAAAAGCAACAAAAAGACAAAGGCTTTTCCCCTGGGAGATCACATGTACAATATTTTTCTTCATATTCATTATTCACACATTTTTCCTCACTTTATCAACGTCTCCAGAAGCACTTCCTTCCCTGAGAACCATAACTGTCCTTTGGGATCCACTTGATTCTGAATGCTAGCTCCATTTCCAGGAATGAAAGAAGAAGAGCGCCTATAACTGCATTCCGTGTTCCAGGAAGCTGCGATTAAAGGGTGGCAGAGGACTCGGATCCGTTTCATCAAAGAACTCACAGAACTTTATGGTGATTGTTGGCTGAAGATATTTACTCAGCCTTGAAAACCTGAGCAAAGGTTGAAGTAAACTTAGAAAGTGCTGGACCATTGTTTTGGACAAACCAGGAAAGGAACTTCAGGGAATATCAGCTCCTCCACACGCAGAGTGGACCAAATGAAAGAAAAAGGAGGAGGAGAGGAAGAAGGAAAGGGAGAGGAGGAGAAGAAATAAGTTGTGCTAGATGAAGTCTTACTTCATTGATATCTATTCCACCACAGGAATTCCGAGTTTCCTACTCCAAAACAACTGTTTTTTAAAATCATTTGGATTAGAATTTTCCATTACGTTGGTTTATTTTAATAAAAGTCTGTATATAAAATAATTATCTTCTATTTCTAACATAAGCAGATGTATCTCTGCCAGATATAGGAATTCTGTGATGAAGGCAGGCAATTGAAACAAGATCAAGGAGCAATGGGGGGACAGGTGTCTTGGTTTTTCTGCTGCTATAACCAAAGGATCTGATCAGAAAAACAGGAGTGAGGAAGAGTTTATCTGAGGGCTCACAATTTCAGAGGTCGTAGTCCACAGAAGACCAGCTCCATTCCTCAGGGCTCAGGTGAGGCTGAACATCTTAGCAGAGAGTGTGGCAGAGGGAAGCAGCTGACATGGTGATCAGAAAGCAGACAGACTCACTCCACTCTCCAGATACAAATATATACCCAAAGCCACACACATCCCAGTTCCCACCTCCTCCAGCCACACCTTACCACCTCAGTTAATCCCATCAGTGATTAGCTCACCGATGAGGCTATAACCCAATCACTTTTCCTCCAAACTTTCCTGCCTTGCATTGTTTCACGTGTGAGCTTTCGGGGGACACCTCACATCCAAACCATAACACCAGGAGAGAGAAAATGCATGTGCATAACTTTAATAAAAAGGAGTGAGATGTCGAATTATTTATGTGACTATGTTAGGACCAAAAAAAAAAAATCATGAGGGGAACTCAAGTCCCATGTTCTGCCTCTTATAGGTCATATACTATGTACTATCCCTATGTCCACTCCTCTCACTAGAGAAATGGATAATGACAGTTACCGGCTGAGCTTCAGGTTTCCTTTAAGCATTGTGTGTGTAGTGCATGTGTGTGCATGTGTGTGTGCGCATGTGTGTGCATGTTGTATAAAATCTGCCAACTCGACACAGAGACTAGAAATAATACATTGGATTTGAGCCTTGGTTCTTCAACCCAACACACACACACACACACACACACACACACACACACACACACACACACCACTTCCTGCCACTTTTCTGGTGGCTCTTGTGACTTATGGTTGTTCTGAAGTTTGGGAGAGATAAGGAAATAAATGAAATCATCTTCCTTTGGGAAAAAGTAAAGATGTCTTAATTTTCTAGTTGATATAGTCACAAAGTCTCCGAATCCAAGATCAGACAGAGGCCATCTTTTTAGTTTTCTATTTCCATTATAATGGAAATATCACAAACATAGAGGCTTAAACATAAAAAGTACTGCACTAAATTCAAGGGTTTGGCAGGCTTGTATGTGCGTGTTTTTCTTGAGGCTCTAGGAAAAATCCACTTCCTTGTAGCAACTGCCTCTGCTCATTCATTTGTGGCCCCCTCCTTCATCTTTAAAGTTATAACATTTGATCAAATTCCAGGTCATATGGTACTGACCTTGACCTGAAAAAGGTTCTCCACTTTTAAGGACCCATGAGATGTCCTCCCAAATAATAAAAAATAATCTTCTATTTCAAGGTCTGTGTCTAAATCACATTTGCAAAATCTACTTTGTCATTTGTGGTGATATATTTATAGGTTCTGATGATGAAGACTTGGATGTCTTTGAAGTCATTGTGCAGTCTACAACAGATGAAACTGTATGAACACTTTTTTCCTTCTCTTTCGTTTTCTTTTCTTTCCACAGGTCTGAATTTCATAAGTCTTCAGGACGGTGAAGTTGGGTAGGTTTCTCTCTCAGTACCTTTATATTTGTGAACAATTTTACCAAATTTTTGGTCTTACTTTACAGTTTTTATCCTTATTTCAAATATTTCAGCAGAAAATCGACAGATTGTTCAAAGATCTTCTACCTAGATGACTTTAATATGAGAAATCCTCTACTGCAATCTGCTTAAAAACAATACAAATACAAAAATATTATCAAGTAAATGTTAGTTTTATTTACAAAATTTGTGATGATGGTGTTAACTTTCTGCACTATCATTCATGATAAAATAGGCTTGGGAATGTTATCCTTTATAGTTAAGCTAAAACAAATAGATTGTGCCTAAAATATATTGTAACTATATTTTATTAACTACTTTTTAAAAAACATATTCTTGAGAGTTAAAAATATAATGATCTTTTTTATTGTTCATCCCACTTCATCAGGGACTGCTCATTGAAATGGGGACTTCAAGAGTGTGTCTAGGGTCTGGCTCCATGGCATCCTGGGAAAATGGGGCAGGAGGATCACCAGATTGGAGGCAGTCTGGGAGTCTTAGTGAAAGCCTGTCTAAAATTAAAAGTAAGGATTAGAAGTGTAGCTCAGAGGTCAAGAGACAGTGGGTTCAATCCCCGGAGCAAGAAAAAAAAAAGAATATGTCTAACAATTCATTTTCATCCACTGATTTAACTGTTGCTTATTAAATTCTTACTAATGAAAAAAGACACAAAGCTTTTATATCAAGATTCTTCTGTTTCTCTCTAGAGGCAGGGAGGTAAACAAGCAGGAATAGTAGAAGATATCAGTTGATGGAGGGCCAAGTCTTAAGGCTCAAATGGTGTCTGAGTGTACTGGGAAAAGTTTCAAGAAAGTGGTGACAAAAGAATAAAACGTCATGCATATTTTAAATATTTGACTTATTCAGAGAGAGAGAGAGAGGAAAAAAAAAAAAAAACAGCTTTTGAAATGCCCTAGGAACTCAGCTGGAAGACTTGTGAAGACCAAGACTAGAGAAAAGGAAGTTGCGACCTTGTTGACCTCTTAGGGAAGAAAAATGTATAGAGTTTTTCTATTTATAGAAATAGGATGTTCTGACATGGGGAGGATGGCATCAAGCTGTAGGTGCAAGACCGTGATTCACATGGCTTGTACAAGATTTAATCCATTTGGCTACTATTTTAGATCATTCAAAGAGCGAAACAATACTGGTTCTGAGACATAACTGCAATAACCAGTGGTCACCCCCCCAAATCCTTTGAAATGACTCAATAATATTTCACTTTATTTTTTTGAAAGACAGAGGAATTCAATGGAAAAATGAGAAATGTAGACCCTGTAAAGAACATTCAGGGACTATTTGCAGCTGTTGTAAACAGCACCTAGAAATTCACAAAGCTAGATGTAACATTTACTCCCTGGGAAAGACATGATTTTCCTTCCCAGTCTTTCTCAGAATGTATGTTTGGTGATTGTACTTTTGTTTGTTTGTTTTTTTCCTCAATTTTTACTCTCTTTAATTTATGAAACATAAGATACCAAAAAAAGTGACCAGCAAGATAAACATCTATGAGTTTATAAACTACTAAATCTTCAACTCTATCATTTGATTTTTTGAAAAGATGTTTAGGCCAATTACTTAGGTATATGGAAATGTTTCATCCTATCAGTACAAAAAATGGGGTAGAAGACAAAAATACACCGCTTAAAATCTATCACAAAATTTCACCTTCGTAACCATGACCTAAATTAAAAAACAACATCTTTGCTATAACCCCAAATTCCTCTCCTGTTTTCTTCACTCTTACTCCTGTGTTCCCTCCAAATTAAACACAGTCTTGATGATTTCTTTCGGGGATCTTGGAGCAATAATGATCCCAAACCAACCAAATCAAGAATCTGTGCTTAAATTTAACTGATAAGGCTCCAGTCCTTCCGAATATCAGTGCCAAGCAGAGCACGGTTGGCTTCTTCTCTATGCCAGCCCTTCAGGACCCCAACCCAACATGAGGCACTTATGGGGGCAACCTGTTCCTTAGGGAGGTTACTGTGCTACAGTTTTTATTTGTTTGTTTTTTATTCCAGCCTCCTCACAGGACTATCCAAAACAGTTCTCAGGGCCTCAGCCTCTCCGTTACCTCTTTTAGAGTTGGCAGTGCCCCAAGGGCTAGAGCTGACTAAAAGTCAGGCTCACATCCCTCGAATCCTGTCTCCTGTGAGGCTTAGCCCAGTACTTCTCATGTCTTGGGAACCTGCCAGTTGCTCCAGCCAAATGCTTCTTAACCCACTGTCCTGCTTTCTTAGCTGTTTTCAACTGGTTTGTTAATCCAAATTTACAAGTGTACCAATGCTAGAAATTAAAATTAAAGTTAAATTAAATTCTCATCAATACTTTTAAAATAAAAGTTGTTGTTTTTTTTAAATAAATATTTTTATTTAAAAAATATTGATGATACAATTAAAGTTCCCTGTGTTCTCCTTGATTTCATTCCTTTCTATCTTCTATTTATCTGGCACAGAACCTCTCTCCTGAATTATAATGTTTTTATTCTATGTCTTTCATGTAATTTTGTACATCAGGTCATGTATAATATATCCTTTAATTTTGTGTGTTTATATATTTCTAAACATTACACAATAAGGAAAGTTTCATTTCACAACTTACTTCAAGACCTTCACTTTTATGTGAAACTTGCCATTGTTTATATATGAATTATACCTCAAATACTTTAATAATGAATAGCCATATGTAAAAAAATACTGTGATTAAATTAGCTGTCTCCTTTCAGTAGACATTTAGGATATTCAAATGCTTTACTCTTATAACCCAAGTTCTCGTAAATGTTCTCATGCATGTCAAAAGCTTTCTTAGACAATAAACTTTGAGCAAAGGTGATGAGTTTTCAAACATGCCCCTCTTCATCTCCACTCAACTTTGCACAAGTACTTTTTCAAGTTAGCTAGTTTATGTTGTCACAGCACAAGGTCTGAGTCTTTCTTTTTCCCCATCCTTTTTTATACTTCACATTTTCAAAATGTTAACAATTTGTTTTCAGTTTGACATTTTAAAACCTGATATTTCCTTTGGGCAACTTATATGCCATTCACCTTTTCAAAACAATATTGACTATAGTATTTTTTTTCTCCTCTGACTTGCCTGTTTAGATATTTAAAAAATTTTTTTCATTTGTTTTGATAATTTTTCCTGTTGGTTCATGAGAGCTATCTATATTCACAGTTTGAATCTTTTGGTTTTATATTTTGGTAATACAGATCATCTTTAAGTAATCAATTTATGTCTGATGTGTTTTCTTTCACAATCATATTTATCATGTTTTCCATTCACATATGTTTTATAAAATTTATTTAAGAAATTTCTTATAGGACACAAGGAGACATAGCTTAGGTTTAACAGAAGTAAGAGAATCATTGGTGGTTTGACAAGGCACATGCCATACACTCACAGAGGCTGCCCTGAGACTAGTCAGTTGTTCTCCATGTAATGACTCAGCCATGCAGATTACTTATGCTGGTTACAATCACATTACCCTGTTGCTGTTTATTTGTACTTGCACAGCGCAATTGTTTAGCTGAACACTTTATTGTGAAAAAAAAATGGAGGAAGTTTTCCTCTAAACTTCAAGTCATAGTCATCACGAAAATCATTCTTTTCTATATATTACATATTTTCCAATAAATAATCTATTTAATCCCTCCAATATTCTCAGAAACTAAAGCCAATTACCGTTTTACGGCTAGTGAGATGGAGGCTAAAATTAAACCAACATAGCATGTGCAATTCAGCTATGGAACAGTGGAACAAGAACCCACCATGTCTTCTGACTCTAAAGAAGTGCTCTTTATGATCCTCATAAAGCAGATCAGTGTCCTAACTTCTTATATTCATAAAAGAGTGACTTACTTTAGAAGTAGCTCAAGATAAAAATCCCTCATTTTTATAATTGAATGTAATACAAAATTGTGTCAAATATATTTCCTGACTATGTTTGAAGGCAGGTTCAGAGCCTGCCCAAGATGTTATTTAAAATGACAAAGAATATTTCAATTGTGCTAATTTAACCAGAGGAACAGACACTACACACTGAAAGTATAACTCCATGATCTTCAGCATACAGAAAAATTGAATATCCATCTATCCAAAGTAGCTTGTCCTTGCTGTGCTAAATCAAAGTCATACCAATCACAGAGAAGTTTCTGCCTCTTCAAAGCATATTAGCCGAGAAACATATGCAGATAATGAACTGAAAAACAGTTGAAGAGTAAAACAAAGCCATTCATTCATTAGTACAGTGATTTTTAAAAATCTGTATTTTTTTTATTTCAAGTTACCCTTCCATTTGTACCAGAAAGACAAAGGGCATTTGGACATAATCCTCAATCCTCTCTCCATTCCAAAAACAGGAATTGATGTTTTCCTCAGTGAGAAGCCACAAAGTCCCACTTTAAAACATACCAAAAAACTAGTATCGTTATAATTTATTATTTTGTATCAGCTTATTAAACTTGTCAAGTGTTTAAAACAATTTTTCCTAATGTACTTGCAATAGTTTTATTTGTTCATATCCCTTTTAATTTTTAGCCCTTTTATCCATTATTTCAAAAACACATATGTGTGAAATTGATGAGTTTGACAATGTTAGACATAATGCATGTTTTAAAGTTTGATTCTATTAATCATTCATGCAAATGTACCATTGTGTACCTGACAGAGAGGCATTGCTTATTTAAAAAGACACATCAAACATTATCAAATGCAATGTTTTAGGTGGCAGAACAAGGATGAGAAAGAATGATTCTTATTTCTAAATGTTTCCTACAAACTGTTCTTAAATAGAAATCAGTTGATGACAGAGTGGTTGAAAAAACAATGAATTAGAATCCTAACCCCAGAATTGTGTCAGATTTTGCAAACAAGTTTTGCTTCATTTATTCCTTGGTCTTGGCCATTGTCTCCTCTCTGGCTCCTAGTTTCCCTACAAGAACAGAATATATTCTATGCTTCATATTTCTCCTTTATGTTTGATAGTTTAGATCTTACTCACACGGAATTTTGTAAAAATAGTTTCAGAGCAATAGTCTGAGGTTTTCTAACACAAGTTGTTTTCTGAGCATTGGACTCAACTTGAGTGCCTATAAAAATGAGAGAGAAATTCAGTCTTTCCCTACAAGCATTCAAAAGTCTCTAAAGATAAAGTCCCTTACGAGGTAAAAACAGGAATGTATTGCTTTTATAATTTCTGATATAGTGGGCTTTTTATGCATAGAATACTTCCTTTCTATCTCTTGATTTTCATTTCCAATTCTCTTTGCTCCTGAAAACCATACTAGAACTTCCGATCACATAGATTGGTTGATACGGGCTTATAGGAATGTTGAATGACAATGAGAAGTCACAGTAATATTAAAACACAGGTGGGTCACCTGTCTGAATTTGGGTTTGGGGACCGTCATTTGGGCTCTATGGAGGTTGGCAGGAAGTAGAACATGTATAGTTACAGGAAGCCTGGATAGAAGGCTGTCACAAAACTCCAGTTAACAAGAGATCACTTCCTGGAGGGAGGTGGTTTCTGCAGAGTTACAGACTTGTATCTTCCTGTGCTGTCCGTCTACATAGCAATCCCCGATTAGGCACTTTATAAAATGAGACCACCCTCCCCAGCTGAATCCTCCAGCATCATGGGACTGGCTAATGAACAGTTCTCTTCCTCTGCCACCAGTTCCAGTGAACGCCAGGGTAGCAGTCTAAAGATTAGTGGGACATTTTCATCTCCCAATATAAGTTCTATAACCAGAGAGAATCTAGAGATAACTAGTCACAAATGGTAAAAGTAGAGTCTTAAAGTCTAAAAAATAACTTCACGTCCAAGAGATGATATATCTTCAATTTTTTAACTCCTAAATGTCATTTTTTCTAAATAGTGACGAACACATACCTCTTAAGATGCTGTATTAGATGCAAATAGAGAGGGAGAGAAAGAAATATAGAGAAAATAAGGAATAAAGTACCAGCTGGGCAGTAGGTACTTACTATTGATTCCCTTCTTCCCACCTTTCCACACCAAATTGGCTAATAGCCAGAAAGTGAACCATGTTTTAGTGTAACTACAAAAAATATTGATGTTAGTAATCCCTAAAATTTTATTAATGATACATAATAGAGACCCAAATAGCCATAACTTTTCAGTTTGCCTTAGAACAGGACACGTCTAATTTACCATGCTAAATATACCCAGATTCCTTGTTTTAACCACAGGTGAAGTTTATGTTTATACTCTTTCTTATCTACATCCCTGTATTCATCTGAGTAGCTCTGCCATAGTGGCCTTTTTATGCATAGAAATCCTGAGGCGAAATATTTGAAGCTCTCTCCACTTGGAATTTGAAAATAAAACCCTGATTAAAGGGAAAGAAATGGAAAGTTAAAACCTAATTAATCTCTATGTGTTGTCAGAAATCTGTGACGCTCAGACATACCAACCACATTTTATAAATGTGGCTGTCCTATTATGTGTTCGTCTTTATTCGCAGAGGGTTCCTAGTAAGTGAAGGGAAAGATACTAATTTGACCACAGGTCAGAGAATCTTCAGCACTTTATTTAATCACAGACTGAAAGCAACTAGAAAAGTGAACGATGAGGTTCTCACTTTTAACAAGATGGCAAAGAAGCTTTGACTGTCAGTGAATTAGAGTTAGCAAGAGAGTTTGCTTCCTGCCTCACCCCCTTCATCACTCTGCTTCCAATCAAATGTAATCGGGTCACTTTCTGGTGGGATGTGGGTTGTGGGACAGAGTTTCCATCCCCATGGTGCCTGATGTAATGACTTCTAATTCACTGCCACTGAGATGAACCTTTCATAACTATGAAACAAAAGATGAGATTTAGGTAGTTGAACCCAGTAAGAAAGCCTTACCTTGGGCTGGGGATGTGGCTCAAGCGGTAACACACTCCCCTGGCATGCGTGTGGCCCAGGTTCGATCCTCAGCACCACATACAAACAAAGATGTTGTGTCCGTCGAAAACTAAAAAATAAATATTAAAAAAAATTCTCTCTCTCTCTCTCTTTTTTTTTAAAGAGAGAGAGAGAGAAAGAAATCCTTACCTTGACCCCATCTTCCTGTAAAGTTCTCATGCTTCTTTTCAAATCTCTAATTTTTTTTTTCCATCAAAGTAATTAATGTGATTCCCAAAGGGTTCATCAGATTTAACACAAAGACTCTGTGTCCTTCACTTCTCTCATAGGCAGGCTCTGATTCTGTGGATGCTAAATGAGTAATGTACTGCAGGAGGGAGTTGATACTTCATGTGCCAATCACAGGGCACGTGAAGCCACATCCATTCAGCAGGCAACTGTACTTCTGCCCCTTTATCTTCTTCCCTTTACATTTACAGATACATTCTCTCTTCCCATCCACCCCACTAGCACCTTAAAGGAATAGCACCTCTTCATTGCGATATAATATGCCACAATTAAAACCCCAGTCTACAAGGATGGTCTCACAGTTTCTTTCATCTAAATTTTGAAGAAGGAAAGGGAGATTCTGAAAAGATCCAACTCTCAGAAGCATCTCTTAACCACCACCCCATTACTCCTCTGTGGAGCAGAATCACCTCTCTGTGACACACTCCCTCCCTTTTAGAATCATCTTACACTGCACTGCAATAGAGAATTTTTGAGAAGCATCACTACTCAGATAAGAGCTTTGAGACTAAATAAAATATGCAATTTATAACTAATAAAATCACAAAATGACCTTGAAAAAGTTATTAAAACTCATTGTTCTACTGTCTCTGCAGCTGAAAATGAGGGAGTTTAACTCTGACCTCTAATGTCCTTTCAAAATGTTATAATACTTAAATTATGTCATTAAATTTCAGTACCTTGCATGGCAGTTTTCTGAAATGGTTTCCTTTTTCTTTGGTTGAAAATTCTTATCAGGCCAGAATTTTATCACAGATCCTGATATTTAATACCAGTTCATCTCCAGTGTGGGTAACCCATGGCATTTAGAACTGGATTTTAATTGTCAGATAAAATAATAAAGCTTTATCTGAATGTCTGTTTATGCTCAAATATTATACAAGGATTTTTTTAAATTTCTTTTTGCTTTTGGTTATTCAACAGATGCTTAATTCAGTGGCAATTCTCATCTTAAATCTCATTTCCCAATTTGATGCTAAACCTTCGTTTTTTTTCACGTGTATCATTGGCAGATTATTTGAAGAAGTGAAGAAGGGGATAAAGAAGCAGCTTTAGTAATTGTTAGTTTACAATATGAAGCTGCCAGATAAAAACTACCCACAGGATTCCTCCCTCCAATACCAGTACCATGTCCTAGGTCTAGATGGAGTTTGAAAACAATGAAAGGATTATTTTTACACATTTTCTCTTTATTTTTTTATGAAAAAAAAAAAGAAAAAAGTAGTTCTTATTCTAAGAACTAAGAGAAAGAGGAATGCAGATGATGACCAAAATATTGCCAAATAATTATATGGTGATAAAATAATTTTCCTTTATAAGTGAAATGTGAGACTATAAAATGATAAAATATTATGTAAGGTGTATCATTTTAGCACTCATAGGTAAGATTAAAAATACAAATTTTTAAATTACACTCAAAGAGTAGTTAAGTGGTATTATACTTTAAATGGAGCTTGGTGGACAGGGGTGAACCGGGGGTGAGTCAGAAACTTTTTTGAAATGTGGAAGAAATCTACATTCACCAAAAAAAGAAAAAAGAAATTATTCCACAACATTACCACCATTACCACCATTACTACCCCTTGTAAATAACACTTTTCACATGCATGCACACAAGGACAAGATAAACTTCTTTAAATTTCTGTTGAGGATTATTAAAAACAAAACTATAAAATATCAAAAGGATCTGAACTTACTCTGAGATGAAGGTTTTATTCATTTCTAAACTTCTAAAATGTTGCTAAAGATTAAAAATAAGGTTTATATATAGCAAAGTTAAATATGTAGAGCTTACAAACAACGTTTGAACATTATAACTCATCTGTTATTTCAACTATTTTCTTTTAAATGGTATGTGACAAATAATTCAACCGTTATAAATAACCTTCTAGATAGAGTCATGCTAATGGTGCCATAAAGGTATTACTTGATATATTTGCTGCATTTTTCTCTCCTTTGTTTTTGAAAAGATTTATAGTTATTTCTCTATTTAGCCAGCAGATGTGAAGTGATTGAGGATGATCTGTATCCATCACGGAGTGCCACATGTTTCTCATTTAACTCCATTTCCTTGGAAACTTGAAGACACCCCATGTATCGTCTTTCAATTTCCTGAAGAAAAATAACTTTCATTAGTTTGGCACGAGACATCCTTAGAATGCCCTATGTCAAGAATAATTAGAATCTCGCTCTTCTGCTCCTCTCCTGAGTGTATTGACTGTCTAGAGGAGCCTTGCTGTCTGGAGTCTGATAAATGTGTTCTTGAGTGTATGAACTGAAGCGAATCTGAGCCAAACCAGTTAGAGCTGTCCATGTGACAGTCTAGATAAAGGTGCAGAAATGTACATACTGAGACATTCATTAATTTACCTCATGACTATTCCATTTATTAAATAGAGGCTACTGTGACAGTCTAGTGCAAACCCTATGTCTCCAGAGAATAAGAAAATAGATCCAACTGTGTGGTTACCATGGCATTTACAAATTGAGTTTTAACAGTTACTCTCATTTCATGAAAGCAAAGCATTAGATTAGCATTGGTCTTAAACACTTTCAAAAGACCATAAAGGTGACAAAGGAAAGTTCATGTGAAATACTAAAAGGAGCCAAGGCAGAAAGAAGCGGACAGCAATTATTTCACACACATCACCACAAACTTCTCACCTTGCCTGACCTGACCATACTTTCCCATGTCTACCTGATGCTTTACAAGAGATTCCTTTGCCAAGAAAGCTTTGAGCTATCTATTCCTCCAGACAGAATCCAATCTTGTCTTCTCTCCTTGTGGCATTGCATAGCATTTCCCCCAAATATTTATCTTTTATTCTGAGATATAAGCACATATGTGATATATATGTATATACATGTATATGTGTATCATCACTTTTTAAAATATTATATTCATTGTCTTGCCAATTAGGTATGAGCATTTTAAAGTCAAGAGCATCTTATTTTACACACACAGACACACACACACACACACACACACACAAATGGGTCTGTTATAGAGTTGATGCTCAAAAAATGCTTAATGAATGAATGAATGGAGAAAAGAAAGAATAAATCAATAAATAAAAACAGGACCAGTCACATCCTTATAACATTGCAGAGAATAAACATCCCCACATTCAGTTCCAGGGGTGATTAGAATAGATAAGATTATTCACTGGTTCTTCATTCAAACGTGAATGAAAAATTCTAAGGAAATTCATCCCAAACATTGCTTAAACATTAGACCACAACTGGGTAGAAACATTGCATTACTTAATTAAAACAAATTAGAACTCATCTACATGACAAACAGAAAGACACTGTTTTTTCTGACCAATTGGATGTACAGCAAAAAAAAAAAAAACATAAAATTGACACATCAAGGAAAGGAGATATTGACAAGAAAAATGGAAAGATTTTAGTAGCTAAACTTGCAAGTGAGTATTGAAAAGTGGGAGACTTAAGTAATTAAGAATTTGAAAGTAGTATGAAAGAAAGGGAAGAGAATATGTAGAAAATAAAGTTTAAGAAATCCCTAGATGCGGTTAGATTAAGGTAGGTATAAGAAACATGAAGATTAGATTTGCTTTATTAACCTAATTTATAGTAGGAGGGCTTTGATGAATACATTAGCCGTTTACACATAAAAAGAAGAAATTACAATCTCGATTTGGAAAAGAAGCCTTGATGTTCATACCAACACCTGGAAAATGGGTGAAAAGTATCCCTAATGTAGCTTTCTGCCTGTGTCACTTTTGCATGAAGAATTTTTCTCATGATACATTTCTTAAAGAAGCTAATAAACTCAACCTTGACTTGCTAATTTTCAGGAAGAATAAACATTTATAAGTTGGAGAAATCATGACACAAAAAGCCTCAGGTGAAAAAAGGCTGAAAATACTTAAAATCTCTTTAAAGTATTTGTTCCTATGAAGGATATGAAGGAGAGTAAAGAGTAAAACCAACATAGACTCATGAATTAAATATGGGTTAACGAGTAAGGCAACAGACAGAAAAACAAACCCAAAACCACGTAGCAGGGAGAGAAAGAAGATTATCTAAGAATCATGAAGGCATGGAGACATTAAAAAAAAAATCCACATAGAGGAGTTTAACAACTCTGTCAAAAGTTGTTTGGTCAGAGATGTTCATGCTGATAAGGAGTGAATGCAGTGACTATGTATCATGGACACTGAGCCCAGAATGGCAGGGGAAAAAAAAAACAAAACTAAACATTAAGTAAAAAGAGAGGGAAGAGAGGAAAGTGAGATTTGCTACTTTCTCAAACGTGGCTCAACCAATATGTATGCTCATTCAATTCTAAATAAGAATAGGGTAAGTGACAGACTGCAGGCCACAAAATGGGATCCTCTTATATTGTAGGATGCAGAGAAATGGACACAGGAAGACAGGTTCTCTGTGGCTTAGCAAATCTCAGCCTCAAAGGGCAAGATACTAAATTAACATTTAACTATTTAGAACTCTCATGAATCCAAGTGAAGCTTTTGTTCTGGCATTTTTAGTTTAGGGGAATGCCAAAATGAATGGGTGTCTGAAAGCAAGTAGACATTTGGTAATAGAATTCTGAGACGGAGTGGGGTAGCTTCTTATTGTGCTCACAAAAATAGTTCTGGAAAACCTATTGTTACAGAATAGAGAAAATTTTGAAAAGAAAGCAAAACGCAAAGGCTTCGCAATTTAGATGGAGACAAAAAAAAGAAAACTTTTCTAGCAACACATTCAAAATGCTGCCTCGTAGCTAAGCATGGGCAAGTCATATTGCTGAGGTAGGTAAGAAAGCCAGCTCGATCAAGAATTCTATTCCTATAAAAAAAACCCAAAACAACATAAAAATGAACAAGCAATTCCTGGCTTTTGGTGATAAAGTAGATGATTCTGAAAATTGTTCAAAACAATACCAGCTAAGGTTAATAGGCTTGCTTGGAGGTTGGAAGTCAGGAAGCCAGCCAATTTTATAGAGGTGTACTGTGAATGATATACCAGCAAGCTCTCCAGGGTTATTTATATTTTTTATTGTCAACAGAGTGTGCACATCAGATGCCAACTTTCTCCTTCCACACTGAGAACATTACTGGAATGACGTTTTCTTATGGCTTAGATCTTGATTTGATTATCAAAATAATTATGCACAATTCTGTTCTATTGGAATAGAAGATAAAGTGGTGAAATCAATCATTTTCATTTGGGGGTTTCATTACACGTTTTGAAAAGTTAACACCCAATACTAAAGATGCAGAATTGGGAACAGATTCACAGTTAAATCATGATTTCCCCAGTTAGCATTATGAAAGATTTTTCCTTGGATATAAAATGATCATAATAATACCTACAGTATGGAGCTGTTTTTAAAATTGAAAGGCTTTTGTAAATCTACTTGAATAGAATCTGTTCCATAGTAGAGGTAGAAGAAATGACAATGAAAAGGTCAAAGACAAATTTAAGTGACATATATGCAGAGAGTAATAATAAAGTATATTTTTAAAAAGTTAAAAGACTATGCTCATCCAAATAGAATATGAATACATTTCAAATGTATGGCTTAATTCATTAATGAATAAGGGAATATTTAGTCTTATTTTATCCAGTCAATAGATTCTTCCAAATGTTGACATCTATAAACAAACAAAAGTACTAAACTTATTCTGCAAAAGATATATATTTTTTTAAAGTAAAGAAGAAAATGATCCCTTTTACAAGGTGGATGGAAACCAATTGCATCCTGACTGGTCAAAAATGCATCTGTATGTGAATGTACAGAAGCATATGCACTATTATCAGATATCTACTACTTGCAAAGGTGCTACATAGCTCAAAGACAACAAAAGACAATGATAACCCAGATGTGTGTCTTAAACAGGTCTGCCAATTTCACATTGTCTAGTCACAATTATTTTTTAGGACAATTCTCCTATTTTATGTTCATACATATTTTAGAGTCTCTCCAATACTCATGGAGCCCAGGTGGCCTGGGCCAAAGCCCTGAGAGCCCACAGTGTCAGAGCTGCATCTTTGAAAACATCACCCAACATCACCTCCTGAAACCTCTTCCACCACTGAAAGCTGACACTCCATCATTGAAAGCAGCCTCCTCCATCTTGAGTCCCCTTCAGGGCCATCTTTAGCTGTGGCAAATCCCAGCATGGAACACTGGCTGGGCAGGAGAGGTATCAGAACCCTGCGGGGGCACTATGAGCCTAAAGCATAAAAAACAGTAATGCTGCAGATCCTCAGCACTAGAAGGAAAGATACATAAACACCATGAAAAAAACAAGAATAAAACCAAACAAATCAAAATACTACATTATTAGACTCCATAGCTAGCACAACAGAAGAAATTACGAGTAGGAGTTTACAATGTACATAATTAAAATGTTCTGTGAATTAAAGGGATGATATAAGAGAATAAATACAGGCAACAAAAGATCATTTCAATAAAGAGCTACATAAGCAAATGCAGGAAGCAAAAGATTACTTCAATGAAGAGATGGAGGTTCTGAAAAAAAAAAAAACACAGAAATCCTTGAAATGAAAGAAGCAATAAAACAAATTAAAAGTTCAATAGAAAGCATCACTAACAGATTATACCACTTAGGTAACATGATTTCAGACAATAAAAATAAAATATATAGTCTTAAAAAGAATGTAGATCAGGGCTGGGGCTGTAGCTCAGCGGCAAGCTTGCCTAGCTATGTAAGGCACAGGGCTCAAATCTCAGCACCACATTAAAAAAAAAAAAGAAAAAGAAAAAAGATTGTATATCACACAGTGAAAATGGTAAGAAACTGTGGGCAGAAACTTTAAGAAATATGGGATAATACAAAAAAGACCAAATTTAAGAGTTATTGGGATACAGGAAGGCATAGAGGTCCAAACCAAAGGAATGAGCAATCTATTCAATGAAATAATATAAAAAATTTCCAAAAATGAAGAATGAATTGAAAACCAAATACAAGAGGCTTGCAGGATGACAAATATATGAAACCACAACAGATCCATACTGAGTCACACTGTAATGAAAATGCCTAGCATACAGAATAAGAGAATCTTAAAAGCCAAGATAGAAAGGAATCATATTACATACAGGGAGAAACCAGTTAGGATATCTGCAGAATTCTTAACCCAGACCCTGAACACTAGAAGATCCTGGAACAACATATACCAATCTCTGAAAGAAAATGAATGTCAACCAAGAATCATATATCCAGAAAAATAAAAGTCAGTTAAATACCAAAAATAAACATCAATATCTGGAAATACAAATCATGTCTCAATAAAAACCCTGAATGTTAATAGCCTAAACTCACCAATCAAAAGAAATAGACTGTAAGATTAGACTTTTTCAAAAAAGAGCCAACTACATGCTGTGTGCAATAGATTCATCTCATAGGAAAAGACATCCACAGACTAAAAGTGAAATATTGGGAAAAAAAAAAAAAAACTCTACTCACATGGACTATGGAAACAAGCAGGTTTTTCCATCCTCATATCAAATAAAGTAATCTTTAAGCCAAAGATAATCAAAAGGGATAAAGAAGGCCATTTCATACTTCTGAATGGAACAATAAAACAACAAGAAATAACAATTATAAATACATATGCTCAAAACAATAGAGCATCTATGTTCATCAAACAAACTCTTATCAAGTTCAAGAGTCACATAGACCACAACACAATAATTCTGGTGACTTTAACACACCTCTTTCAGCACTGGATAGATCTTCCAATCAAAAACTAAACAAAGAATCTACAGAATTCAATAATACCATCAATAACTTAGTCTAACAGAGACATATAGAATATTTCATCCTCAATGAGCAAATAAACTTTTTTCTTGTCAGTACATGGAGTCTTCTCTAAAATAGACCATATATTATGCCACAAAGCAACTCTTAGCAAATACAAAAAAAAAGTGGAGATACTACCCTTTATCCTATCAGATGATAACAGAATGAAATTAGAAATCAATGATAAAACAAAATTAAAATGACTCCAAAACCTGCAGACTAAATAATATGTTACTGAATTAACAATGGTTTGCAAAAGACATCAAGATGTAGATTAAAAATTCTCAGAGGTAAATGAGAACACTGATACAATGTATCAAAATCTCTGGAACACTTTTAAGGCAGTACTAAGAGTAAAGTTCATTCCTTTAAAGAATGGAGTTTATTCTTTAAAAGAAGAAAAAGTCAACAAATAAATGATCTAACATTACATCTCGAAGCCCTAGAAAAAGAAGAACAAATCAATACCAAAAGCAGTAGAGGAAAAAAATAAAATTAGAGCTCAAATCAATGAAATTGAAACAAAAGAAACAATTGAACAAATTGACAAAACAAAAAGTTGATTCTTTGAAAAAGTAAATAAAATTTCCTGTCTTCTACTGCTTTTGGTGTTGATTTGTTCTTTGTCTATTGTGAATTCAGTAGCATATTATTTACTCTGCAGGTGTTGGATTCATTTTAATTTTTGTTTTATCATTGATTTCTAATTCCATTTCATTATCGTCCTATAGAATAAAGGGTAGTATCTCCACATTTTTGTATTTGCTAAGAGTTTCTTTGTGGCATAACATATGGTCTATTTTAGAGAAGAATTTATGTGCTGCTGAGAAGAAAGTGTATTTGCTCATTGAGGATTATATATTCTATGTATGTCAGTTAAATCTAAGTTATTGATTTTTTATTGAGTTCTATAGTTTCTTTATTCAGCTTTTGTTTGGAAGATCTATCCAGTGGTAAAAGAGGTGTGTTGAAGTTACCCCAAATTATTGTGTTTTGGTCAATTTGATTCTTGAATTTGAGAATAGTTTGTTTGATAAATATAGGTGCGACATTTTGGGGGACATATGTATTTATAATTATTGTGTCTCATTGTTGTATGGTTCCCTTAAGCAGTATGAAAGTCCTTCTTTATCCCTTTATTTATTCTATTAATATCCAGGGTTATTATTGAGACATGA
Organism: Ictidomys tridecemlineatus; assembly: GCF_052094955.1. Classification (NCBI taxonomy): domain Eukaryota; kingdom Metazoa; phylum Chordata; class Mammalia; order Rodentia; family Sciuridae; genus Ictidomys; species Ictidomys tridecemlineatus. The sequence goes on along the minus strand of NC_135485.1, from coordinate 135,198,353 downwards.
TTTGTATTCCCAGCAATTTTTATTATTTAACTTGACTTGGTTTCACTGTTGATTAGCTTTTTCCTTAGTACAGTACCTTCTTCTGCCGATTTTTATTGTTGTTTTTCATTTCCTCTTCATAAATATTTTGCTGAGGATGTTCTGTAGTGCAGGTTTTCTAGTTGTAAATTCTTTTAACTTTTCTTTATCATGGAAGGTTTTCACTTCATTATCAAATCTAAAGATTAATTTTGATGGATACAAAATTCTTAGTTGGCATCCATTTTCAGAGCTTGATATATGTTGTACCAGGATTTTCTAGCTTTCAGAATCTGGATTGAAAAATCTGCATATAATCCAGTTGGTTTCTCCCATTTGTAATCTGATTCCTTTCTCTCATGGCTTTTAACATTCTGTCCTTATTCTGCACACTAGGCATTTTCATTATAATGTGATTTTTGTGTGGATCTGTTGTTATTTTATACATGTGATGTTCTGTAAGGCTCTTGAATTTTGGCTTTCCAACCCATTTTTCATGTTTAGAAATTTTTCTGATATTATTTCATTTAATAGATTCTTCATTCCTTTAGTTTGGAGTTCTATGCCTTCCTCTATCCCAATAACTCTTAAATTTGGTCTTTTTATGCTATTCCATATTTCTTGAATGTTCTGCTCATGACTGCTTACCATTTTTACTGTGGGGTCTACATTCTTTTCAAGATTATATATTTTGTCATCATTGTCTGATGTCCTGTCTTCCAAGTGGTCTACTCTGTTAGTGGTGCTTTCAATTGAACTTTTAATTTGGTTTATTATTTCTTTCATTTCATGGATTTCTGTTTGGTTTTTCTTTTGAACCTCTGGATCCCCCTTTTGAAATAATCTTTTGCTTCCTTTATTTGTTTATGTAGCTCTTTGTCAACATGATTTTTTGCTGCCTGTATTTGCTCTCTTATATCCTCCTTTAATTCACAGAATGTTTTAATTATGCACATCCTGAACTCCTCTGTAATTTCATTTGCTGCGCTGGCCCTGGATTCTAATAATGTGGTATCTTGATATGTTTGGGGCACTTTCTTCCCTTGTCTTTTCATGTTGCTTGTGTTTCTTCCTATCTAGCTCTGTAGATCCAAGCCATTACTATTTTTAACCTATAGGCTTATAGTGCCTCTGTAGGGTTCCAATACCTCTCCTTTGAGGGGAAGGATAATATTAACAGAGCCAAATATAAACAAAATACCACCTTTAAAAATAAATAGTTGTTATTAAAACATTTATAGTTTGGTCATATGTACAGAAATGGTGAATTCAATTATTATTTACAATATAAGCAGTAGTTCTGTAAAAGAGTTTAAAGTTTCTGATAGTGGGAAAAAAATTGGGATGAGTTGTAGGAAGATATGCTGAGGAGGTATGAGATGAGGATACAGAGATTATATCTTCAGAAGTGTGAAAGAGAAACAAAGAAGAAGGTTAGTAGCAAAAGAATAGAGAGGTAGTAATAGGGGGTAGACAAGAGGGAAGAAAGTAGAGTACATAAGAAACACACATATACATTAAGAAAAATTTTTTAAAGGTTAAAATATTAAAAATTGAAGAGGAAAAAATCAAAGAATAATTTTTTTTTTAAAAAAAAGAAGAATATACAACACAACTGTAATATACTATTGATTTCGTCTCAGTCCTCAATATCCTAATTCATGCAAAGTACTTGGTTTCAAATATGTTGGGGAAGTGTGGGTGGGGGAATAAAGAGGGAGAAGAAAAAAAAAATCTCCAAGGAAGAAACAAAGATTGTTTTGGTTGGGGATCAGTATCTTTCCTGCTTCCCTTCTCATCTAATAGGTGGGGCTGTCCTTAAGTAGTATCTCTGCACTCAGGATGGTAGGAATTACCAAGCTGTGAGGGTTGGTCTTGGATGCAACTGGAAGTGGGATGTGGCACCCGCCGGTCCTGTTGGGAGATTGTACCTCAAGAATCTTCTCTGGGGTCTGCTCCTGTGATGTGGGTGCCAGGTTTTATCTCCTCATCTTGTCTGTAGACCTCACCGTTCCTGCCCTCTACATTAGTCTCTAAAGTGTATCTCCCTCACCCTCTTTCTAATTTTTCATCAGGAACCTTTCTCTCCAGGGGTCTAGGTGTTGCACTTTGGTGGGTGAGCACCTGTTGCGTTGCGGAGGGCTGTTTTGAATTGGGCAGTCACTCTGCCAAGTTAGTGGTTGCTGAGGATTGGGGGTATTTAGAAAACTGGGGGTACCTGGCTATCCGGTGGGAGTAGTTGCCCTGACTAAAGATGGTGATGGAGGTGGGTGACCCAACATGGAGGCAGTGCTTTTAGCAATGGAGTGTCAGGTTGGGTAGAGGGAGCCAAGTGATGGCATTGTGCCATGTGTTTAGAGATGAGCTCTGTGTTGTGCAGTGTTGCTGCTGTGGCTTTCTTTAAAGCCTGTGATGTCCCCAAGTACAGGCAGGCTACTATGAGCAGGGGACTATGGCAGTAGCTGCTGAGTCCCATGATGGAGGCAACTGAGGGAGCACCACGTTAGTAGATAGGAGTCCACACAGGAGTGACAGCTGAACTTTCTGCATGTGGATAGAAGCTGAGCGTCCTTTCTGGGAGCAGTGTCTGGGAATCTGCACTGGTGCTGATGCTGTTGATCCCACTAAGGCACCCGTAAGACCTGCATGGGCGAGTAGTCCTAGTCTGAAGTCCTATTCTAATGCTGGGTTCTGGGGCCCCACACAGCATAGTGGCCATGATACCTGTAGGGGATCAAATGTAAAGGGGTCCTCTATCACTCTCAGCAAAGCAGTATTCCCACTAGTTGAGACCCAAGTCATGGAGTGACACAGAATGCTGCCTCCCTCTGTCCTGCCATCTTGGATTCCCCCACTCCTTGGCTTATACCCAAAGGATTTAACAAGAGCATACTGCAGGGACACAGCCACATCAATGTTTATAGCAGCACAATTCACAATAGCTATATTGTGGATCCAACCTAGATACCCTTCAGTAGATGAATGAGTAAATAAACTGTGAATTTTATATATATATATATATATATATATATATATATATATATATATATATATATATATATATATACACACACACACACACACACACATATACATACACACTCACACACACATACACCACACACACACACAATTGGAATATTACTCAGCATTAAAAGATAATAACATAATGGCATTTACAAGTAAATGAATGGAGTTGGAGAATATAATGCTAAGTGATGTTAGCCAATCCCCAAAAACCAAATGATGAATGTCATCTCTGATATAGGATGCTAATTCATAATGGGGATGGGGTAGATGAGCACGAGAGGAATAGAGGAACTTTAGATAAGGCAAAGTGGAGAAAGGGAAAGTCAGTATGGGAGTAAGGAAGACAGTGGAATGAGATGGACATCATTACCCTAAGTACATGTATGAAAACACAGATGGTATGACTACTTTGTGTTCAACCAGAGTTATGAAAAATTTTCTCTATTTGTGTAATATGAATTGAATTGCATTCTACTGTCATATATAACTAATTAGAATAAGTAAAATATTAAAAAATTTAAAGTTTATTATATCAAATTAAAGCACACTATTTTTTCCTTTAAGTCTGGTCTGGTTATTTACACAGGCCCAGCAATAGTTTTAATTAACCCTCTAGGCCTTTGTGTGTCCTTTTGCAGAGAACGTCATAGAGTACAGAAAAAAATCAAAAAGCCTCAAATCCACTGTGTGAATTCTGTTTTCATACAGAATCTCAGATAGCACCTTTAAATGCCTCCATTCATTATTTAAAACATTATATTAAAAACAAAACCAAAGAAATGCTCTCCCCCATATTTCAACTGCAGGTCTGATGAATTTAATAAATTCTTTGCCTTCAGAAGTCTCAAAACTTTCCTGGGTTCCTATACTGGCAGAAATTTACCTTGTTCACTGCCTATCTTGTTCACAACTCCTGTAAATCAAGCACAATCCAGTTTCTGTAACAGAACTTTGTATGCTTTCGTTCTATCAATATAGCAGACGTTTTTACTTAATCCTAGGTTAACACACCTGATCCCATGAGCTTCGTTCTCAAACAGAACGTTAAGTATGGCCATAGGTGCACAGGTGGTCAATTATGTATTGTTGGTATAAAGGAGAACAGTGTCTTATGGAAATTGTGAAATTAAATATAATATTAGAAATATTATATTTAACATATAACTGAATGTCAGTGAGAATCAGAGATTATATTAATATATCTTATTTTAAAGTCTAAAACCATAATGCATTATATTGTTGTGCACTACAGCTTGCTTAAGGAAAAAAAAAAAGAAAGGGTATTCTTATACGTGTAGAAAATGGAGCATTACAACAGCATCAACACTATTCCAAAGACATGACCTCAGTAGAACCTGCCTCAGCATTCCATCCAGTCTATATAATTAGCTTTTGTTCTGGTAGATTCTGGATTACACTTTTATGCAGCCAACTACTTATAGACTAAAATGAAATCCATAAATCCTTACTGAGTCCAGTATGATGACCTGAAAGTTATCTAAGTGATGTGTGCTCGGAATCCTACACCCTTGAGCCTACTCTTTTAAGGGTCAATAATTTAAAGTGCCTGCACTATTGTTTTCTACAAAACTCTGAGACCATATTTCTTTATTAAAAAGAGAAAGACTTTTAGCAAAGCCTTCAAACAAGTGCAAAAGTGAAAAATAAAATCAACTGGATGATAGAGGATTAACTTTTGGCTGTGGTTCATGTATTATTATAACCAGTAACATCAGGAAGTAAGAGAGTCCAATTCTCCTTTGCAGTCTATACATAATTATTCCATTGGGTTTTGATCAGTGCTTTCCCTGAGGGTAAATTCACACTATGGCAAGAAAGCACATTGACAAATCTCCAGAATTTTCCCATAAAGAGTGCAGTCTCTGAAACATTTATTTTAATACATTTTACCTGTACAAACTTAACTTTGGGAAGGTTGATTATATCTTCTGATCTGATGATTTTCTATGCAATACTTACAATGGTAATGTATCAAACAAACCTAATTACTTCTAGCATCTTCCCTATATAAAGAAAAAAAGGAAATATGTGCGATTTTCCAAAATCTATTTTCAAAATCTCAAAGAAATTTTTGAGTGGATTTTTTTTATTCCTTATTATTGATTTTGTAAAACACAAAATTAAAAGCTTGGTTAAAGATTTGGGATCTTGACTTGAGTAACTGACATAGGTTTGTGAGAAGCAGCAGTTGGTTACATAGTTAATCAAAGTGACAAAACATGTTTTAAAGAATCATAAAAGACAGAAGAATTATAATGAATTGTATGTCTTACATAAATTAGGAAACTTTAGCCTTTCTCCTCCCCCTCTCCCTCCTCCCACCTCTATCTTTCTCTCTAATAAAAAATGCTATGAATTCAGTGTGAGGCCCAGAAAATTAATCTGATACCATACATAATCTCTACTATATGGGCAGGTTGTGTTGGACTGAGAATAATGTTTTCGACTTTTGCTAAAGAGACCAGTTAGATATCAAGGCAGCAATTATGTGGCAACCATGTGAATGCTTCTAAAATTTTAACATATTTCATAGGCTTTTTTCAGAAAGAAAAACCAGGTATTATACATCATGGCAATTAAAATTGGCTTCCCAAATGTTAGCCTGTTGGTTTTCTGAAGACAACTGACACTGCTTAAGCAGGAAAGTATTTCTCTCAGAGGTCTATGAGGTCAAATAATTTTATAACATTATTATGATGTTATTCACATGAAAATTCAGTATGTCCATTATTGCTCTCTTCAAATGAATCGACAAGCATTAAAAATGTCTGTTTTTATTTCAAGTACAGTACAAATACATAGTTAACCGATGTAAATAAAGGTTCTTTGTGGTCCTCAAGAGTATAAAGGTTCAGAGACTACATCTGAGAATTGTGGAGAACTTAGGAAAAGTCTATCCCACGTCCATAATAAACAAAAGTATACAACACTTCTATTTCTCTGTCACCATTGCTGCTAGTACAGGTGTATACACTCATCAGCAATAATCTTTAGGTATTTAACTGAAAAATTTCACAGAAAAGGTGAGGGGCTGGATAAATGAGAACTGTTTTACACAAGCATTGTCATTATTAACACACAAAATTAAAGTTTCTGAGGCCACATCTGTCTTATTCATGCACTCATAACCCAAAGTTACATCTGCTCTTTAAAACAGAAATCTTAAGTTAAAAGAAATATGCAATGGTGCTTAAAAGCCATGCTTCTTTATTTCCTCTTACTTGGAAATCAGATGTGCAAGAATATCTATTAAGTAACCATATAATGTTAGACTAAGGTTTTAAATTATTCTAAAAATGCTGGAAACTACTTTAAAGGTAGCATGCTAAAAAACCTGATCACTATACAAATACAAATTTTACAAAATAATTTACAAAATAATTTAATTTAGTTCAACAGATTTAAATATTCTTTGATCCTAAACATCAAACATAAGTAATTGCTACTTCATTGCATCAGCAAAGTTGTGTAAATTTGGGAAAATAAACTCAATTAGAATAAAATCTATGCTTCATTATATTTGACACTAATAAATCATAGGAAAGGCAGATAGCATTTAAAGGAAATTATTAATACTCAACTAGCCTTGTTTGTCAGGGTTATTCTGATGAGGGGAATTCAGTATCTACAAATCCTTCTAAGTTATTTTTGTATGAAATTTATTTCAATTTAGGACATCTATACTATTAAATTTATCTGAATTTCTGGGAATTTTAAGAATATTCTATTTATATAAGTGTTTATTTCTTTCTCAAAGGCAAACAGAACAGAGCTCTTATAATTTGATACTTTATAATGTAGGTTATCCATACCTACTAGAAATATTAAAGTATTTCACATTCATACAATGAGAGATAAAGTCCTCCCAAATTACAGACAAATATGATACATAAAGTGCTTAGAGCTTCAGATTTATAACTTCAATCACAGATCAAAAATAATTATAGATATTAATGTGTTGTTTGCCTTCCCAGGGGCATATGATTCTTAAGTTATTGGAGCTCAAAATTTTCAACATGCAAACAAAAAAGAATAATAAACCTTATTTCCTATCATCTCTCACCACAGATCATCCAGAATGTTCACCAAATAAATCAACCAAATTCCCAACCTCTGTGGCCACCAATGGAAGATAACATGTACATTCCAAGGAAAATGGAAACTACAACAAACCATAAAATCAATGGAAAGGAAAGCAATGGGAGAAACACAAAGTCAACACAATAACAGTTATTTTGCCACTTGAGTTCCTCTCTGGCAGCCAAGAACACCCCTGCAGGTGCAGTATGGATTCTATTTCCCTGGCACCTGCTCTGCCACATAACTCAATTGTCCATCTCAATGGGACGACCAAGAGTTTAAAAATTTTTTAAAAAATATATATATACAGATATAAAATTGACACGTATCAGAACTTTTATTAAACTCATTAATTAATGAGGGAACTCTGAGAAACTAGAAAACAGTACAAAGGAGAATTGAAAGACAGACACACATAAAGAAGTCAAGAAAGTTGAAATGAACTTGATTAAATAAATGGAAGGCTAATGTCTTTGGGAGAGAGGAGAAGAGAAATCAATAGGACCTCCGCTAGAGAAAATTCATTTTGCATTGCCTATGAGTAACAGACATTTTCATTACTATCAGTTATCTACAAGTTAGAGTGCTCACGTAGTTCAAAGACAATGAAGGATGAGCTGGCCAGAATGCCCAAGGGCCCTTCATTGTCCATTTCAAAGTCATTCACAATTATTCCTGACAGTATCATTGAGAATAATTTGCCAAATTGTTCCTATTAAATGAACTGATCTCCGATATTAGATAAATAACAAATGAACTTAATCAGTGAAGTTCCCAATAGAATCAATTATAATCAAATGAAGAACATAATGAAATTTGTAAAATTGCATACAGTCTGTTGTAAAGCTGAAAATGCAGTAGTATGCAATCAGGGAAAAATTGTATTCTTCTCTATAATTTCCCTTTTTGAAGCATTCTGTCGATTGTTTTTCTTCTCTATCTCTGAATGCATTCTCAGGAAGAGCTCCTGGATTTCTGATTTGTTTCAGATAATGCAAATTCCTATTTTACATCAAATATTTAATGTCTCTTCAAGTCTCAACTTTCTCTCTATCAAGTCTCAACTAATAAACAATCAAAGAAAAGGGGAGGTTTGGTCTCCCTTTCTTGATTTCCAGTCCCTGTGATGGCTTTTCAGGGGACTTTGTAGGTTTGGGACAGGAGGAGGAGGAGGGTGCGAGAGGGTCCGGAGACAGTAACCCAGCATCAGTGCTACTGGGTAAGCGTACACCAAAAACTGTCTCTTTTGTGATGCCTTCTTCAGAATCAGGCAGCTGCCTGGATGTTTATCGCGTTTGTTATAGTTTGCCTGTGAGGTGTCCACCAAGCCCCTTTAGTTAATGCAGGAATATTCACAAGTGAAATGATTAGATTATGATAGCTAATCCAAATGGACTGATTGGATGGTAACTGAATGCAGATGGTGCATGGATGGAGGAAGAGGGTAATTGGTATGTGCCCTAGGAGGATGCATCTCTGTAGGCCCTTCCTATCTCTATGAGGGGGGCAGCTTCCCTTCACCACGCCCTTCTCTCATAATGCTCTGCCTCACTGCGACCTAGAGCAATGGAACCAGCCGTCTGTGGACAGATAATGCTGGTTCTTTGAGCAAAAATATACATTACCTCCTCTGAGTTGTTCTTGTTTGGTATTTCAGTTATAGTGACAAAGCTGACATAATGTTCCTTTTCTCCTCTGGTTTTTATGTCACCATCATTTATGCCCTAGGTCCTACAGGCTGGGCTAGCCTTCCACTCTTTCCAGTGAAGGCTGCCCAGCTGCTGACAGCCAGTCCTACCAAAAAGTACCCATTAGCAGTGGCTCACTGTTGGTTTCCTTCTTGGTATACCCCTCTAGCACTCAAAAATTAGTACCTCTGCCTAATCAATAAAGAGGCCCTCCACCATACCGACTTTAACTTCATATTGCCTATTTCCCTGCTCACATATCACCTGGAGGTGTTTTGTAGGCTTATCCTGACAATTTTTTTCACCATATCTTAGGAACTGAAACCTAGAAAAATTACTCAAGATTTATCACACTTAACACATATAAACAAATACATTTATATTTTATATATTGTGATTTATACTGAATTATATTTTTATCAGATCCTTGGGTTTATTAACTTAGTTTATACAACTTAAAGCACCATGAAATATTTAGGCAAATTTCTTTGAAGTAACACATATTATGAACTTTATTCTTATGCCACCTTTTTATTGAGGCTTACATTCAACTTCTTATATAAAATTGAGACCACATCCACTTGTAGCCCATTCCTGTTATAGGTCCTTTCTTAATTTTTCTTCACAACACTGGTAATGACATAACAAATCTAGTGGTACTACATATTATACTTATTCATTTTGGAGCTGCATAGAAAACAGTGAAATGACTGTTTTGCAGGATATTAGGAAACTTAATGATGACAGTGAAAATGGATAAAATTCATCATATTCAGCACATGTTTCAAGTAGACAGGGGACAGGGCTCACTAGTGTATCAGATATGTAAGGTGAGGGAAGAAATAAATCAAATATGCATTTTACTTTATGAGCCAGAACAATATGAGAGGTTTTAGCTGTTATTGTTTACTTTTCAAATTTTGTTGTTGTTATTGCTGTTTTATGATTTATTAACAAACTGGAAGGATTAAAAAATGTGTACTTTGGCCAGGTGTGGTGGCACACACCTGTAATCCCAGCTGTTCAGAGGCTGAGACAGGAGGATTCCAGGTTCAAAACCAGGCTCAGAAACTTAGTGAGGCTATAAGCAACCTAGGGAGACTCTGTCTCAAAATAAAAAATATAAAGAGATCTGGGATGTGACTCCTCAGTGCTTCAACACCATTGGGTTCAATCCCTGGTACAAAAAAAAAAAAAAGAAAAGAAAGAAACTTTGGTGAAGTTTTTAAGAGTTTCTGGAAAACCAGAACAACTAATGAAAAGTTTTGAAGGATAAAGCAAGGAAACTAAGAAGGAATAGTCAGAATCTAGAAGGAGAATCTTGAGTACTATGACAGAGATGTAATGGGAAGAGAGGTGGAAGAAAAGAAGTACCTATTCTGCCAAACACTGCTAACAGCACAACAGAGAGCCAGAAAGCACTAATTGTATCTGTCATACTAAGACTAGAATACACAGCAAGATGGATTTTAAGAGCAGAGTGAGGGCCAGACCAGATGGGAGAGGGTTGAGTGAACGGGAGTTGGGGAATAAAGAAATGGAACATGCACATTCCAACATTTTACAGGAGCAGTATGCAGAAGCTGAGCATGGCAGCTGGAAGAGGTTACAGGAGAAGAGTTAACAGCAGCAGTCTGAAGAGTCTATTATTATTGTGTTTAATGAAAGAAATCTGAACATGCTTTTAAACACATGGAAATAGATAAGTGGGATCACAAAATTTGTAGAATCTATTATTTTAGGTAACACTATTGTCTATGAAGAAGGAAAAAGGTGTAAACACTTGTGTTGATAGTAATAGATATCATATTGAGAGTTAACTATGTAGGAAAGAATGGTAAGTATCTTGCCTCTTAATTATTCATATGATTAAACTCTCTGAAATGATCACAATCATCATTGCCAGTCAGGGTTGCAGAAACTGAGACTTGCACAGTTTATAACCTATATCCAAGTCACCCAGCTGGTAAATGCTAGAATCTTGTATTCAAATTAAGGTGCTTTCAACTGAAAATCATGAATCCTTGGATTCCTAGATTATAGTGGTGAGGAAGACTAAGGGGAAAGAGATGGAAGGAGAATATTTTCCTCTTCATAACCAATTTTAGATGATAATGGAATTTGACATGTGGGAAGAATAATTAGGGATTATAAAGTTTTATTTTCTCTCATAATTATATTAGAAAGCTAAGAATCACTTGGTGGATCATAATTACCATAATTCAGATAATTTCTGCAACTTTATGAAAATGAGTTGCCTGCATTTTGTAATGATTACTTTTCCCCAATGATTCTCTTGCTTCCACAAAGTTATTGAGTTTCCATAAATAGGAATAACATTTACATTTGTAAATATATTATGCATGTATATATATGATAATACATCTTACCTATTGTTTTTTGATCATGTATCAGAATATTATAAAAGAATGGCAATTTCCTAGCAAATTCCCACAAACATTTTACTAGTTTAATAAAGCAAGCCTATGAAATGTATACATTCCAACATTTTATCTACTAAATTGCATAGAATTGAAGTAGTGTCTAAAGGCCATTCCACAAGCAGCAAAAATTACCATGCATACATATTAATATGCATGAGATTGATAAAGTGAGCCAGATTTGCATTCCATACATAAAACTGTCAACCCACATTTCCATGATAAATCATGAAAAGAATAAAGGGGTACTCAGGCATATGAGTATTGCATATATTTTCTGGGCTGGCAAAAGCATTCTCTGTGTGTCTGATTCATTTGTTGTGCTAATTTTTAAGATACCTAACATTTTACCAGAAAGTTAGTATGGTAGTTATACCTTAAAACTGTCATAATGAAAAATGTTGCATGATTTTACAATCCTATAGAATATGAGCTAGGCATCTTCAATTTTTAAAATTCTTACTTACTGATGTATTGCAGATATTGGTAAAACCCTTCTCAAAGAATCAGAAATGAAAGAAAATATTAACTGTCAGTCTTAAAATATTAAATTGACTACCTTAGGTTAGGACATAAGCTTTTCTTTTATCTAATAAGATCCATCATCAGAAAAAAAGAAAACAAAGTGATGTTTTGTGTTAGGTAGCCTGCCTTTGCACAATAAATGACTGTGCACAAACCACACTAGCAGAGCATATGTGCCTGTCCCTTAGTGTATATGTCTCCTAGATTCACATTCACACTTCCCAAATCAGCTTTGCATGTTCCCCTCTGAATCCGTGCACCACAAAGTCCCCTGGAGTACGTCAGTGTCTCCTTACTTCCACCGCTACTCTCTGACCTGAGATTCTAATATTCCTCTTTGAGAGTCCTCTCCTAATTAGACTCCCTGCTTCAACTCTTGACACCACTAACAACTATTCTCAGTACAGCCCTCACACTGTGATCCCTTTAAAGGAAGTGAGAGTGTGACACTCCCCTGATAAAAATCCTCCATAATTGGCCAAGAATAAAAGAAAATCCTTTAAGGGAACTTAGGAAGCCCCTCAAGATGAAGCCCTTCATTATCATTCCAACATCAACTCTTACCAAACCAGCCTTTCAAACAGGACCATCTCCACATGCACCCTCCTTCCTGCTGATTTGCCTGCCTGCTCCTGCCCTGGGGTCTCTGCAACTTTCCTTTGTCTGGAACTATCATTCTGATGGATTTGCAGGGTAAGGGGATTAGGAAAGTATTCCAGAATGATTATCATTCCTTGGTCATCATCAAGTTCTTACATAGATATCACCTTCTTTGTCTTTGTGTCCTTCCCTGACCATCAGACTTTGCTCTGCAATCTCCGCCTCCTCTTATTGTTGCTTCTGTAATGCCAGATTCCTGGGACCCCAATAGACCTCCAGGAGCCAAATCTGATGCAATCACACAAGAGTCTTTATTGCAAGCTGGAGCCTGGACTCAGAACCGTTTCTGACACAGTGGTCCCAGGGAGTGAGTCCTGGCCCTTAGTTCAGTGAGCATTTATAGTTTCGGGGGGGGGGGGGGGATATTCTATGCATCACAACCTCACACAGCAAATCATTTCACACCTCTGGAAAATCAAATGACAATTCTTAACATTGATTAGCAGGAGCAAGTTGGGTAAGGGTGATTGGTGAGTTCAAGAGGTGGATACATTTGAACTTATTGGTTTAAACCACCAGGGGTGTACATGCTGAACTACAGGTTTCCTGTTATCAGTCACCAAAACTATTGGGAGGGTCACCTGGCATTTCAGGTATTTTCCCTGTCTCACCCTGATTGGTGGTTGCTAGGGGGTTGCTGTGGGTCCTCGCCTAGCATTACTGAGTCAGGGACACTTAGTTATTTACAGACAAAGAACTCAGCAGGGTGGGTAAGGTATGTTCCTGTAAGTGCTCTGAGTTTTTCCAAGGACAAGGGTCATGCCCCCTCCCTCTGGACAGGCCTTGAGGTAGAAGCTGGTTTTGCAAAAATGGAGTCACATCAGTTTCTCCCTTCCCTTACCCTGTTTTGATCTTTGGTTTTTACCGTATAGAATTCTATTCAATTAAGTCATTCATTATGTTTGTATCAATTATAATATAAACTCCATAAAACAAAGGAGTTTTGTCTTTTTAAATTTTTTTAAGAATGTATTTCAAGAATCTAAAACAGGTCCCTAGTGAGAATTCTATAAATATGTTTAAAGGAATGAATTATTTGGGTTTGTTGGCAGTGATAAAACACATATGTACATGCACACACAAGCACACAAATTTAACTCCAGGAAGCATAAGGCAATAAGACAAGAAACATAAAATGCTTACAGGCTTCAAGGGAGAAAAATATATTGGCTTGTATTGAAGGTAAATAAATGATTTATATAAGATTGTATGAGATGAGACTTTAAGGATTAGTAAAATTTTTAAGTGAACAATAAAGGACACCATGAGAATTAATCAAAGATGGATTAAAAATAAAACTGGTTATTGCTTGGTTTTTATAGTCCATCACTCTATTTAACATTGAGAAAACAAAAATATATAATTTTGTCATTGATTTCAAATTGCTTACTGCTAGTGAACTCTGCGTATTCTAATAATGACAACAGATATTAAAATGAAGCACTAAGGAAAAGAACATTTAGAATTTTCCTCTCAAAAATGTTGCAAAATAAAAATGTCAAAAAAAATTATTTTACTCAGTAGCCTATGAATAGCCTTTGCTTGTATGGAACATTTAATGAGCTGTCGAGGGAGTGGGAGAGCAGTGGTAAGACCTTAGTTGCAACAGATGGTATGAAGATTGCTTACTTAGTGGTCAGATTTGGACCTCATTTTGACACTTTTGCAGATCCCATGTCTCCTCTTTGCCTGGCCCAAACAATTGATACCCAAAAAGATGGATAAGAGGGATGCTCTAGACAAATTCATGACTTTTGTTCCTAGAAAAAAGGTGTCGCTATTTTACTCCATTCATCTTATTGCAAGAAATGTAGTTGAGTGACTTAGAAAAAGACAAAAAGGCTCTTACCATTACCCTCAACTTCAGGAAAACTCTGAGCTTTTCCTATCTGTTCAAGCCCCAGTTTCTTCTAATACTTCAAACAAAATTTTACTCCTGAACAAACCTTTTCCACTGGTGAAATAAAAAAGTGGAGAAATGAGTAGGACTTATGTGGCACCTAAAGAACCCACTATCAGCAACTCCACTGGATCATACCCCAAGTTCTACAGTGGGTAAAAAAAAATCCATAGGCTATACTTCTTTTGCCTGCAGTTTTGAGTTTCCTTTTACTTCATTTACCCTTTTTGCCAAAACTAGATCTTTCTATACGTGTTTTCAGCTCTCCCAGGGTTGTGGGCAGAGAGAATAAGGCAAAAGTTTCTCTTTCATTTTTGCTCTGGTTAACCCATTTTCCTTCAATATTGCATTCAATAAGTTTTGAAAAAATAGATGTACTCACAGTAAAGGAGACTCTTCCTTTCAAAATACATCCCCATAATGGCCAAAATTTAAGGAGCAGTTGCTACACTTTATCTGAACAGTTTTTATTTTAAAGGATATTATCAAGTTAGAGTATTTTAAGTTGAAGTGCTTGTAAATGCTTTGTATGAATTATCATGATGGTTGCAATGATTTTATAATATGGATGGATGAATTCGACAGAGTATAATTGCCAAGGTAAGTATCAGCAAAATGTTTCAGTGCAGGCCAATTGCCCTCAGCTTCTCTATCTTTTGGGCTCACCTGTTAGATACTGTTATCTTCTGATAGCAGGCCATCCCATTATCCTTGGGCTATTTCTGCCAGAACTAAAACTAAAATAAATGTGCAAAATGGCTAAATATTTTTAAAGTATACATTTAGATTCAGTAAAACAATGTTGGATAAAGGAGGAAAATGAAAATCATCATTCTTCATATTATTTTTTAACTGGAGAAACGGAGGACTGGATCTGTTAAATGACTTGCTGAAGAATCAGGACTGGAACTTAATTAGAACTAGTTCCATGTTCTATTTCCTCTCTAGCACACAGCTCTAAAATTTGGGGAGATCAATATAACCTTTCTATTTTGTGGTGTTTGTTAAATATTTAGTCCATCATTTTATGTATTCCAAATGCTGGAGGTACTACATAAGATCTTTAAATGTGCAATCCTGGATATTTTACATAGAAGGATGATTATCTCTGGAACTTTCAGATGAGAAAAATAAATTATTTTAAAGCAAACCTAAAACAAATAAAAGCAAATAGTAAACTTATCTCTTGATGAATATATATATTATTTCAGCATAAATAAATAAATAAATAAATAAATAAATAAAGATATTTTTGGCCTAAAATCCTAAGTTTAATAAGCCTAAAATATTATGGGCCAGTGCTTTGACATTGTGAGGCTCACAGGGCTCTGAAGGAATTACGGAGAGTCCCCATATGCTCATCTTATATTCTGCCAGTCCAGCAATCACCTGTCTCAGCTAGACCAGCTGGACTTCACCTGGTCTTCAATCAAACAAGCTTCACATGCCTGACAATCAGTGAAATTATTCAAATAAGCCCCTGTCGTCCTGCAGGGCCACTCCACTCTCCTGCTCCCACAGCCTACTTCCACTGTTCACCTCATCCCCAATACATGCCCCCGTGGGCCTGTACGGCATGCCTTTCTTCCTCTGGAGGTGTGGGTTTGTTTAATAAACATCTGTTTTAATGCACCTGTCCTATATTTGCTATCATGTGCATGGACTTTTTGTGCTCTTGAAAACAGAAAGACTTCCTCACTGATGGAGTAAATAGGACATGATCAAATACCATAGAACATAGTGTAAAAGAAAACAAAGCAAAGTGATTTTCCTAAGCCTCCTTTTTGGGAAAACATTGCTACACACTTAGGCAGCAGGTTTCTGTTTTTAATACTTTTTCCAACAACAAAGCAAAACAAAATGGCATTACTAAGAATAAGAAAGCACCAGAGATGAATACTTTTTTAAATGCTAGATTGGTACCAAACTCCCACAATGCTATGTCCTATAAGATACACAGGTCCTAGTTTGAAGATCTTCACATTAATATCATCTCCTATAAACTCTGCTGTTCTGTAGGAATTAATATATAATAACTTAAAACAGAAACAAAAGGAGCAAATGATATTTTGTTTCTGTTCATTTTTATTCTTGATTCACTATAGTATAATGGACAAAATGATATTTTTGTTTTATGATGATTTTATGATGATGATGATAAAATATATTATAAAAATATGGCAAATGATCATTTTTCATGACATTCAGAGGCTATAAAAACACCAAATTTTGCTATTAAGAAATTTCAATATAAGACTAGAGCGATTTGGAAAAAATATTAGCTAATGATTTTAAAACTATGAAAAGACAATGGATAATGTTTTATATCATAATTTTATGTCATAAATTTAATATTACTTTGAAAAATATTCAGTAACTCTAGATCTTAGAAGTTTTGTGGGGAAAGCATTTTTTATTTCCTTTGTTTATAATGTTCAATTCAATCACAAGTTTTCAGTGTGTTTCAGGAGCACAATCTCACTTCACAAGCAAATGAGTTGTATGTGTTAATTTTCTTTCTCCGTAAGTGCACCTAAGAGCATGCAGCTTTGTTTCTGTTCACAAATCTATCAAGATATCTATGAAAATCCTCTCTCTCCATCTGCATCATTCCTCAGCAAATGTAGTTTTCACTTTGTCTCTATAGATCCATTTGAAGTGTTATGGGATAAATGCACTTGGTATGTGAGAAAGACATGGATTTTAGGCCGTGAAAAGAATGCCATGGTCTGAATGTATACCCCAGAATTCATGTGTTGCAAAACTAATCCCCAAAGCAGGAAAGCAGGGCCTTGAGAGTTGTTTAGGTTTTTTTTCAGTTAAAACATGTGATATTTGGGTAAGTTTGCAAATGCATTTCCATTTTGACCAGCACCTAACTAAACACATTCCCTTGATTGACCTTGTGAGGACTGACCTTGTGAAGATGCCTTAGAAAGACTCCCCAGAACATTATCATCTATATGCATTGCTGAAACTCTCATTTTGGTTAAGCTATAATCCGTCCTTGTGGATTTAGCAAACTTGCTAAGCCTTAGCACTTCCTTTTTGCCTATTAAATAAAGAATCTGGGACTATTTCCACAAGTAAAGTTCTATGAAGATATAATTTTGATTCATTAAATTTAAAAATGCCTTTATTTCCTTTTTCATTCATTTAGAATATTCAATTCATACCATTTCTGAACCCCAAAGACATAAAATGATAACCAGTGAGAATCCTCAGGTTCACCCCATTACTGTGGGCCTCTTTTATCCCACCCCTTCCTTCAGAGGCACCCACTGCAATTGCATGGGAGCACACCACACTTGACTTGGTTTGTTCAAATATAAATATATACATTATTTTCCCTTTTCTTCCAAAAAAGAGAACTGGACAAACACAAATGCTATGGCAGTTTGGCTTTTTCATCTGGTGATCTAACTCAAGATTTTAAATATTCATCTACACAAAGAAAGGAACATTTTTCTTTTTCTGAACAACATAGAGGAGGGAAATTTTGTTTGGGCTCAGGTTTCATGGATTTAGCCTGTGGTTGTCTGACTCCTTTGTTCTGGGCCCAAGGTGAAGTGGAACATCATGGCAGAAGGGCATGGTGGAGAAGAGCTCCACTTCAGGCCAGCGGGAAGCAGAGTGTGGGGAGGAAACCACAGGGAAGGAGGGAAGGAGAACATTTCCAGTGTGGTCCTCAAGGACCAGCCTCCTCCAGCCACACCCCACCTATCTACAAGTAATACCCAGTCAGTCCATAGGGTCCAGGATGGACTAATTAGTTTATAGCTCTGATAATTATTGTTCCTCTGAATTTTTTTTTGCATTAACATAGGAGATTTTAGGGGACACCTTGTATCTAAACTACAACATAAACCTACACAACTATGGTCAACTACTTTCAACAAAGGTGCCATGAATACAAAATGGGGACAGGGCAGTCTCTTTAATAAAAGTGTTGTGAAAACTGGATTTTCACATGGAAAAGAAAAAAATGTTCCCTACTCTCATCCTTAAGCAAGAATCAACTCAAACGGATGACTTAAATGTAAGACATGAAGTTTTAAAACCATCAGAAGAAAATGTAGTGTAAAATTTCCATGATATTTGTTTGAATAATTATTTCTTGAATATGAATCCAAAAATGCAGGTAATTAAAGCAAAAATAGGCAAGTGGGAGTGTATTGACCTAAAAAAACAAAAAACAAAATACAGCAACAACAACAAAACAAAACAAACAAATAGGAAGAAAAAGCAAAAGAAAACTTCTGCATAGCAAAAGAAATAATAAAGTAAAAAGACAACATACAGGTTGGGAGAAAATATTTGCAATATGCAAAACATACAAGGGACTCAAACTAATCAAAAACAACAACAAAATATCTATTAAAATGGGCAATAGAATAGACATTTCCTAATAGATGCCCCAAATAGACAGCAGATATATGAAAAATGTTCAACACCTCTCTAATCATCAGAGAAATGCAAATCAAAACCACAATGAGCTACCACCTTTCATCTGTTAAATTGGCTTGTTTCAAAAGGATAAAAGATAACGAAGGTGGCAGCAAAGTGGAGAGAGGAAGCTTGGTCTACCACTGTTGTTTTATGCAGTAGTGCAGCCACTTCACAAAACAGTACAAAGGTTTCTCCAAAGACTAAAAATAAAGTATCAGATAATCAGTTGTACCACTTCTGGGTTATACCCAGAGGAATTAGAATCAGTATGCCAAAGAAATACCCATATTCCCATGTTAATTT
The DNA here is from genome assembly GCF_052094955.1 of Ictidomys tridecemlineatus. Lineage (NCBI taxonomy): Eukaryota > Metazoa > Chordata > Mammalia > Rodentia > Sciuridae > Ictidomys > Ictidomys tridecemlineatus. The sequence continues at coordinate 135,179,238 of NC_135485.1, read as the reverse complement.
CAGCACTATTCACAGTAGCCAAGATACTGAAACAATCCAAGTGCTTGTCAAGCTAGGAACATATTAAATATTCATGGTGAGCATGTACACAATGAAATACTCCCTGGCTTTAAAATATCAGAAAATTCTCTCATTTGTGACAATATGGATGAAGCTTAAGGACACAATGCTAAGTGAAATTAGCCAAGCACCAAGAGACAGATACCATATGATCTCACATGTGGAGTCTTTAAAAAGTCAGTCATGAAACTAGAGAGAAAATGGCTGGTTTCCAGAGGTTGATGAGTAGAGAAAGAGGATGTGTTTGTCAAAGGTCTGACACACGGTTTCAGTTAGAAGAAATGAGTTTTAGTGATCTATTGCACAACATGGGCAGGATAATTAATAGTAATGTAGCTTTCAAAACAAAATAACTTATATGTTCTCATCACAAAGAAACAAAAAGTATTTCAGGTAATGGACATGCTAATTAGCTTGACTATTCCACAATGTATATATGTATGGAAATACCACATTGTGCAGTGTGAGAGTACACACACACAAACACACACACACACACACACACACACACACACACACACCTCATTTTCTTTAATTTTAACTGAAAATGTGTAAGAATCTTTCCAGCCTCCATCCATTATCCAGTTCTAAAGCTGCTTTCATATTGTCGGATATTTATTGTAGCCACATCCCACTTCTCTGGTTCCAATTTCAGTCTTCCTTCATTTGGGCTATTGTAACAAAATACCTGAGGTTAGGAAACTATAAAGATCAGTAATTTAGCTGGGCATAGTGGCACAGGCCTGCAATCCCAGCATCTCAGGAAGCTGAGACAGGAGGATCCTGAGTTCAAAGCCAGCTTCAGCAATGGCAAGGTGTTAAGCAACTCAGTGAGACCCTGTCTAAATAAAATACAAAACAGGGCTGGGGATGGGGCTCAGTGGTCAAGAGGCTCTGAGTTCAATCCCCAACAGCTCTCCCCCACAAAAAATCAGCAATTTATTTCCAAGAAAGTCCAAGGTCAAAGCAATAGCAGGTTTGACATTTGGTGACTATTGCTCTCTGTTTCCAAGGTTGTACCTGGGTTACCACTCACTCCAGAGGAGAAAAGCACAGTATCCTAATATGACAGAAGGCATAAGGGAAATAAAGAGGTGAATTTCTTCCAGCAAGCCCTTCATAACAGCATCAGTCATTCATGATGTTGACGTCCTTATGACTTACACAACTTCAGAAGGGCCCAGCTTCCTCATTGTTGTATTGGGGAATTGAATACGTGACTCTGAGAATCATCACATTGCATACTTGGGAATATTAACCCTTCTTCTGCTAGCACATGAGACAAAAACACTTTTTTCCTAAATTGGCATTTGGTTCTTGATTTTTCTTATAGTGATTTCTCTTTTATTTTTGCATCCAGAAGTATTTTATGTGGGCACAATCAAATGCATTAATATTATCTTTTATGTATTCTGAATAATAATTGGAAAAATTTCCTAACTTCAACTTTATTTGTGAATTTAAACATTTATTTCTATTATATTTACTTACTTTTACATTGAATTAGTGATCTCTTAGAGTAAGGTAATGTTTTACTTGAAATTTTAATGTCTATCTTGTAGTAAGATATATATAAGAAGAAAATCAAACTTGAGACTTATATAGATGAACATTATTTTGTTCTATAAGCTCTTTTTTGATAACATACCTTTAGTCTAATTTAAGATAACACATTTATTATATATCAAATTCCTATGCCTGTTTGGGTCTATATGTGAATTTTTGGTCAGTCTTTTTAGGTCTATTCCATTTATGAATCAATAGAATCCTGTTTTAATTTTGATCCTTTGTGATACATTTTAATAATTAATAGAGCTTATTTCCTAGATTGCTCTCTGGACTCTGCTACTATATATTTTTTGTACTATGGATTCTTACTGCTAATGTACAACTCTAATGTCAGAGTTTGATATTTTCCCAACTCTCTTGAACAATTTTTCTCTAATTTTTCTTTCTAATCAATATTTTTCTTTCAACACAATTTCACCTCCTACACACTTTTTACTTAGATGATAAAAGTAGCAGGGGAAAATGTCAAAGGACAGACACCCAATTCCTGCCAGACTTTCTCTCCCTTCCTAAGGAGGCTTCAGAAGAAACATGGTGTGGGGGGGTGGGAAAAAAAACCTCCAGGAAGTGAGAAGAGAGAAAAGTCATTTTCCCAAGGATCTTGGAATTGGAAATCTGGGCATATCTCCAGCCTCTTCCATTTATCTCGTTTGGCTCCCATGCAACAACCATCTTCCTTTAAACATGATCATGCTTTAGAGAAAAAGCCAACCCTTGGGTCATGGTATCTTTTGACGTGAACTTTGGAACCAAGGATAACTCTGGGAATAGTGGAATCATCTCCACCTGTCAGCCAAGCATTCACTCGCAGACCCTCCCTAACTGTCCAGCTGTTGTGCACTGAACATAGCATTTAAAGAGAAACATGGGGGTGGGGTCTTTTACACATTTTGTCTGTAGAAGTTCCATGTGTCACCTAAGTACTCTTGACTGTACGGACTCAGGAATGTGCTCCAAGAAGAAATCAATTCTAAGCATCTGAAATACTGGGAACAACTTTTTAAAAATAAAATGGTGTGTGTGTGTGTGTGTGTGTGTGTGTGTGTGTGTGTGTGTATAAGGATGTGTGTGAACTAGATTTACAAGTCATCATGATTCATGCTCACGCCCCATTTAAAAGCAGAGGTTAGCAACTACTAATGCGTATTAAAACACACAGAATATGAATCTATGACTAGTGGTTTTCATTTCCTTCCTTTCTACTCTACTCCTTTGTTCCTTTCCTTGATGAGGAGATTGTAACCTTTTAGTCATCACAACCTTGTTTCCAAAAGGACAGTATGAAGGGGATCCTCTGACCCACAGTATTTCTATCAGTAACATTCCAAAATTCACTTGCAAAAACATAAGGATTCAAGGTCTCAGTTCCCTTTCTGTTTACACCCAAGATTCATTGTCTGGTACTCACTGGTTTCAGCCTTTGTCAGAAGCTCTGAGACATCTTTTCTTTGGTTAAAGTCAATTGAAATCTCTATCTATGGACAAATATATATGTCATCATTTTGGATGACAATTTATATTTCACCTTCTAGGCTAGTCCATCTCTAATCAGGGAAGATGGCAGTAACATTCTCCAGAAGCACCTCCTCATCAGCAGTAAATACTGACAGTGTCTTCTCTAGAAGATCTGAGAGCAGGCTTAGCATAGATTAGTATAATTTTTCTTTACCAAGTTTCACGGTTCCTGTTGTTCCTAATTCCACAGTGATGTCAACTTAGAATTAGGTTCTGGATGTTTGTACGAATTCATTTTCTGATACCAACCTTGAGGTAGATAGAAAGTTTGGTTGAAAAAAATCAATTGGTACCAGAAAAAAAGGTGTACATTTTCTGAAACGAAAAACTACCAAAGCAATTATAAAAACTAGGAATAGGGAACAGCTTTTCTCCTGGAATTTCAGGCTAAGCCTGCAGTTCCTTATGACTTCTGGGAAGATGCTCACAAGCATAAGGAATGTGCCATGCTATTCTGAAAAGAAACTCGTTTCTGAGATTCTCCTTGAACATTTGGATACTAATATGCTATAAGTAATAGCACAAATAAACCCAGTTCATTTACAAAATATTCTTTGATACTGAATATACTTGAACTTCCCATCTCCCAAACCGTATTAGGAACCATAGGTAAGGCCAAATTCAGACTCAGAAGTAAGTTTCTATAATTTTACCCTCTGCTAAATTGTCTGCATACTGTCCTTGGCACTAGAGAATTGATTTATCTCTTTAAGCTTTGAAATTTTGCCTCAAATTATGCTGATAGAAGGACAGAAGTAAATACAAAGCTTACTGTTCATATTATAAGTTCACTAAATATTACTTTTAAATATCAGTATTTAAAATTTGTGTTTCTCCTTAATACATAATGCTTAACACATAAGGCTTCCTCATGGATACAGAAAATCAGTAATTAGCCACATTTTGTTTTGGCTATTTAGAGATTCAGGATAAAATTCAAGAACAAATTTCATAATGCATAGAAAACACTATTCCATAAGAACAAAAACAACTAGTATAAAAATGATAATATTAATGTAATAATTAATAATGTCCCATATTATTCCTTTTCTTGAATTACCTCATTTAACTTTGATTTTTCTTATGAAAGATAAACCTTTATTTTCTAAGCCAAAGCAAATAAACTCAATAGCAACATTATTTAAGCTACAACTATGAAGCTGTATATGATTTTTGCTTGTATCTAATGGGAACCAATGTAGCTCTATAAAGATCAAATAAGGCTAAAGATGGTAGATACGTGGATTTAGATGTGTATGACCAAAAATAAGGAGAAATTGTACTGCAAGTGCAGCAAACTCCATTGGCACTTTCCAAAACGAGATTAGGAAGAAAAAGGCACCTATGTTGATACCTATTTAAACATTAAGCAGTTTGACGTGAATTGTGCAGTTAAACTGTTTGCACATAATTTTGTATTTCCTTCTAGCTGTTTCTTAGGAAAGAATATGCACCGACAAAAGTGATTGAAAATCATTTAAACATAATGCAATTTATGCAAGAATCATTGTATACTTATTTTAAAATACCCTCTTTGTGAACCATGCCCTTTAACAATTATTTTAGCTTACCTATCAAAAAGGACATAGGTGCTATTTATTAATACTTTATATTGAATGTGATTTATTATACTCTCTTTTATTGGGGACATGTCAAGCACATCAGATTTTAATGCATTGGCTATCCTGGACCATGGCTCATAATTTAATTTTTACTCCTCTAGTCATAAATTTGGCAATGAATTTGTGTCATGAAGTTGTTTTCAATAAATTCAGTGAAATTAATTTGCATTGATCTTAGTATTTGAGTGATTTTGGAATAAAACTTTAAATAAATTACTAATAAAGTTCAACTTCACTCTGCTTTCCATACTAAATTATCTCTAACAAAGAAATGTTTATTAGGCTACTAGTAGGGTATTTTTATGTCTCTGGTATTATCTTAATTTCCAAATGGATATATAAATAACTGCAAACAGCAGGACCCATGGCATCTTTCCATGAGATACCTAGAAGGTGAAGCCTTCTGGTAATATACGCAGCTTAATTAATCAGAGGTGACCTGGATGGTTTATCCATGCTAAAGATGAAGACAGGGATAATTTAGGGGAAAGGAAAAAAATATCATTTATCCTTGTTTTTGGAATTATAGTTAACATAATATATTTTACTGAAAACTTTAACTTAAAGTTTCATTTTCTTTAATAGTTTTGAATTTGAAATAAAAAGTCAACTCTTTTTTTTGTCACTTACTACTCTCTGTCTATAACGTGAAGTTGAGTTGTAGAATTCATCTGAATCAATTGCCTATTTTACAAAACTAAACATCCTCTAACCATGTGATTCAATAATTGCGATTCCAGATAAATGAATGTTCATAGTAACTTTATTTGTAAGAGCTAAAATCTGAATACAGCCTACATACAGGTGAATGGTTAATCACACTACAATGATCAAATACTGATCCATAATAAAATGGAACCAATTATTGAAACTCACAGCAATTTGAATGGACTTCGGTTGATTTAAATTTGCTTAAGAACCCTATGTCACCATCTGCAGGCAACAGAAAGCACACACAACACCTTGATTTCATCTCTGATGCTACGCTCCAATAAGAGGAGCCAGCGCTGGCTACAGACCTGGCTGACACAAGGACTGAGAAAGAAAATGCACAACAGGAGACTGGAGCATCTTGTTTTTTCCCAGAAAATGAGGAAGTCTCAACAAGGACAAAAGCAAACCAATCCATCCTCATGTGAAACGGACCCATAGCCAAAGCGCAGCAATTTTAGCAACAAAATAAAGTGCCATTTCATTACAATCCAAAAATTAAAATGATTCATAAATAAATAAGAACAAATCTCCTAATCAGAAATCCAAATGTTTCCTATTGATACTGCACCCTTTAACAATTCCCCGTTAATTAAGCATAGATTTCTCAGAGCAACTTCCTAAAAGTACAATTTTGAAAGGATGACCAAAAACTTTACACTTGAGAAACTGAACAAATTATTTCAGCAAGTTGATCAAGGTAATATCAACAGAGATGACTCATATTAGGAGTATATCCCTTTATACTACGTAGTGAAAATGAAAATGTCACTTTCCCTTTTTGTCCTTCCTCACACAAATCCATAATCCCAAGCTAATTATGATTTACAAAAAGAAAGAAAGAAACTTTAGACAAATCCAACCGAGTGATAAATCTTCAAAATACCTGACCACTACAGGCCTGACCAGTCTAACCATGAAAAACAAGGAAATGCTCACTCTCTCTCAGAGATAACTAATGAGACTTGACAGCTAATATAATGACGTGTTCTGGATGGAATTCTGTAATAGATACAAAGACATTAGGTAAATACTAAGGAAATAGGAGTTAAGCATCTACTTTAATAACAATATACAAATATTGTTTCATTAATCATAACAATTTTTAAAAACTAATAAATTAATTATTGGGAAACTAGGTAGATTGAGACTCTAGGAAGCATCTTCACAATTTTTCTGTAAATTTAAAACTGTCCTAGAAAATAAAAATTCTATTATAAAAACAGTAAAGAATCAGCATTCTTATATCAAATAAAACATTTGGCATTTGGTTGTTTGGTACTGGCTTACTTCACTTAGTATAATATTCTCTAACTCCATCTATTTACCTGCAAATGCCATGATGTTATTCTCTTTTAATGCTGAATAATATTCTATTGTGTATATACTACATTTTCTTTATCCATTTCATCTACTAAAGGGCATCTAGATTGATTCCATAGTTTAACTATTGTGAATTGTGCTGCTATAAACATTGATGTGGCTGTGTCCCTGTTGTATGCTGTTTTTAAGTCCTTTGGGTATAGACTGAGGAGTAGGATAGCTGGGTCAAATGGTGGTTCCATTCCCAGTTTTTCAAGGAATCTCTTTACTGCATTCCATATTGGCTGCACCAATTTGCAGCCCCACCAGCAGTGTATGACTGCCTTTTCCCCCACATCTTTGCCAACATTTATTTTTGTTTGTATTCTTAACAGCTGCCATTCTGACTGGAGTGCACATTGGGTACAACCAGAGGTATGAAAACTTGAACTCTGTATGTATATTATGAATTGTAATAATTTTGCTGTCATATATAACAAATCAGAATAAATTTTTTAAAAGGAAATAAAAATTTTAGAGCTTTATATGCCATATGGTTTGCACATGAGGTGTCCCTCTCTTGTGTATGAGACCATGTACAATGGTCAGAGGTAAAATGATTGGATCACAAACTCTCATGACCAATCAGTGAACTAGTCCATTTGGTGGATTAATAATTTGAATGTATTAATGGGTGGCAACTGTACATGTAGGGCATGAATGGAGAAAGGAGGTGCCTTGTGGATTGCAATATCCCTGGCTCCTTGTACTCAAGTTCTACTTCCTGGCTGTCAAGACCTGGGAAGATTTCCTCTGCCACAGCCTTCCACCATGATGTTCTCTTTTACCTTGGTCCCAGAGCTATGGATTCAGCCTACCATGGACTCAACCTCTGAAACTATGAACCAAAAGAACTTCTCATCTAAGTTCTTGTAAGGTATATTGGCTACAGTGACAAAAACCTAACACACATTATTAGATTTATGTAACATCCTTGAAATGACAACATTATAGAGATGGAGAATAATTTATGGTTGCATAGAATTATGAAGGAAGAAATAAAAGAGGGTGTCTAGCTATATAGGATTGTGAATGGGAACTTTCTGTGATAAATACAGATTAGCATGATGAACATCTGTTAATCTGTACTCATCACAATAGATTAATATAATTACATGATGAATACAGCTTAGCTAAAATTTCAGAAAACTAAGAATAAATAAAAATTTAAATACCCATTATTGTAACTTGTATCCATACCAATGTTAAATGACTACATACCAGTTAAACAATTAAAATGAGAAAGGGATAATGGGAAATAACTAAGAGTCTACCATATCAATCTTCCTCATAAATTATAAGGGCCCCAAAGAATACTTTTGCACTGATGAACGTAGAAAACAAAGAGCATAATAATTATTTACTACATGGATGGGTCAATGAAGATTGATATAATGGCCTCCTACTGTGCAGGATGTGGCCACTGTTTTCCCCACTAAGCTCACTTTGAACAAGTATTTTCTGGACTGTGAGATTCTAGCCACATGGGCTCCTGGTTATGTTTGCTATGCAGAAAACCATTGCCTATCTTGAAATAATACCCTGTTTCCTTCTAGAAGTTTCAGGTTTTGAGTTTTCATTAGGTCTTAGACCCATTTTGAGAAGACATCTGTACAAGATGAGGGAAATGGGTCAAGTTTCAATCTTCTGCATGTGGATATCCAGGTTTTCTAGCACCATTTATTAAAGATACTGTAATTTTTCAAGGTATATTTTTGCCACCTTTATCTAGAATCAGTTGGCTGTAGATGTGTGGATTTGTTTTTAGAACCACTATTCTTTTTAATTTAAGGCATCTGTTCTATTGCTAATATCATCCTGTTTTTGTTACTGTACTATATCATAGTAATCAAAGAAATAAGATAATCTAAAAGAACAAAGCTGGAGACATCACATTAAGATTGCTTGGGATATTTGAAGAATTTGTGCTTCCATATGGATTCTAAGATTGTGTTTTTAATTTCATGAAGATTGTCATTGATGTTTTGAGGATTGCGTTGAATCTATAGATGATTTGGGGTAGTATAGACACTTTAACACTTTTTCCAATCCACAAACATGGGAAGTCTTTCCATTGTTTAGTGTCTTATTCAGATTCTTTGATTGTTATTTTGTAATTTGTTTTTCATTTTGGAATCTTTGAATTTTTTAAAGTTTATTCCTAGATTTTCTTTGTTTTACAAACCATTGTGCATGGGATTATTTGTAAAATTCTCAACAAACTCACTATTAGTATGTAGGAAAGCCACTAATTTTTATGTTGATCTTTTATTCTGCTACTTTACTGAATTTTTTTTCAGTTCTAATAGTCTTTTCATGCAATCTTCAGGATTTTCTATATATAGAATCATAACATTTGCTTCCATCCCTGGTGCCACAAGAAAAAAATTTTTAAAAGTTAGATAGGTAAGGTTTTCGACAAAGAAGACTGATTAAGAGCAAATGAGGGAAAAAAAAGAGGGTTTGAGGATAGTAAATTCATAAATTAATAACTGCAGAAATTAAAATAGCACATGCACTCAAAGAGCTAATGGTGAAAAGGCTGAGGTTCCAATGAACCGTAAATGTTGTATCACAAAACAAAATAATCCTGTAATTTTGTCTCCAGTTACAGGTTGGGATTAAAAATAGAGGAATGTGTAGTTGAATTGATTCAGTACTAAGAGCAGGCAGAACAAGAGTGAGAAGAAATGAAACAGGCATGGGGAGTTGATTACAGGATATAGTCCGTATAGGATAGGTAGAGGGTGGAGCTAGGGTGGGTCATCTGTTTATTAAAAAAAAAAAAAAAGGAAACACTGATAATAGTGGTGTATATGAAGAATCCCTACAATAGGACTAAGATAGGAAAAGAATAGAAAGTTAGAATGCTGCCATTACAAAATAGCATATTCAAATTGCCTTACACCTTATCTTTCAAAAGGATGATGACCAAGTTCAGGGAAGGGACAGATACTCTTTGTTCAGTATGCTGTCTTGTCATCTTGTCAATTCTTCTGCCCTGGATCACATATTAATAAAAAAGCAATTTTATACAGGATAATTTGTAAATATAGAAACAGGATGAAAACAATAACTGTTTTGTGGATTTTTTATGTTTATTTAATCAATTGAAATGTTGAGAGTTTGTTTCATATATATGTGTCTTTGTATGGTACTCTTTTGTCAAATATTAAAATAAGTAAATATAAATGCCTTGTAAGTACATACCATAGAATCTTTAAGAGTTGGTTGCTTAGTAAGGAAAGATTTAAGACCACTATTCAGGATGATTAAAAAAAATGTGTTAGTAGAAAGTAAGTAGGAATTAATAAGACAAGAGATATTAGAGAAGAACTGAAATGCAGATAAAGATTAGTTACAGGGAATTAGCAGTGATTTCAAATACAACCTGACATTTTTATTCAGGGGAAACTTTGGCTTCCTTTAATGAATAGAGAATGTCTTTCAAACACAGTGTATTAAAAAGGAAAAAAAAAAGCTGTACAAGGCCAGCCAAGGTAAAATACAAAATAAAGAAGCAAATTTTAAAAATACAAATATAAAACGAACCAGCATGCCCTTGAAGAAATACTTGACCCTCTTCAAGTTGCAATTCCATCTGCAAATGAAAATAAGTGTTTTCTATGTCTGGTCAGAATAATTTTTTCCCAAAATCCGCTAAACATAGGAAATAAATATGAAAAGATGATTTTTTTTAAGTGTAAGTGCAATTTTAAAGAAGTGAAAAAAATCATATTAATTGAAATTGGGAAAAAAATAATCTCTATCTGTGTAATTACTAGGATCAGATTTTTTAATGTAAAATTATTTTGTGAATTATAGCCTATATAAATACAGAGAATTTTCTTTGATACAGAACATGTGAGGGAGGAAAAATGACAAGAAGCTTAGTATGTAATTAATGGACATTTCCCACCTTAGCCCTGTGTGACTTATGCTGATGTTAACACAAGAAGTAGGTGGAGGGTCAAGGTCTGGAGAGAAGGGTCCAGTGCTCCTTGCTCTCATACTCAGAAATGACACAGTTCTTTAAACCAAAATAAAAGTCACTGATGTGGCAACTCATTTGCCGAGGAGAGGGATAAAAAGAGGATTGAAGAAATAGTGCCAAGAGGGCACACTTGGACAGAATGGCCCCATCAGCCACGAACTTGAAACAAAAGAAATTTGCTCCAAGAGATTGAGAGGCATCTGAGCTTTACACAGTTGGTCAAAGGAATGAACCATTTCTAAAAATATAATCACTGGCTATTTTCATATAACTCACAAAAGAAAGAATTTTCAAGTGGGCGAAATCACTTTCCACCTCTTGTTCCAGACCCTACTTTTCTATTAAATTACTTTACCTCTACAGGTTTTATTTGTGGAGGTCAGATTTTGTATTTTCTGTCAACATGTATTTTTTAAATTACTGTATAAATAATCAGTGTGTGCCATATAATGAATTAAATCATACTCCATCCTCCTTGGTGCCTTCGGAAATGGTAACTATATAAATGAAAATCCATACACACCAGGATAATGATGAGCATTTTCATAACATTTAAACAAATAGAAATATGAACAAAGTTTAAAGGTAAAAAACAAAAGATTTTAAAGGCCAAGTATAAAAATATGACAATTGTAAAATTTTCGGTGTTTATATCTTTTTATACAATATATTCTGTTATGTGAAATTCTTTTTTTTTCTCAGAGTTTTGAGTTGTAAGAAATAATTTTATCCAGGTAACTATTATATCAATTTATAATTACCATTTATGATTATGGTCCATGATTTTAATACCTATTTATTATTATCTAAAAGAACAGATATTATCAATGAGTACTTCTACAGCATTTTTCTATATAATGCCTATACCTTTTTGTTTCTTTATAAACTTGTAGTGACTAATCTAGTTATCAACACTTATTTAAATGAGTTAATTTCAGAAATATTTTCAGATATGTTCCACATATTTTGTTCTTTTCCCCAGGTTGTATGTTAAAAAGTGGAACAATCAGTCTTGGTAAAAATTCCCTGGAGTAGCTATTCAAAGGCAGCCAGCAGATGTCTCTCTTAGACTCATCCAATCAGTCCATGTTGTTTCTTTCTCATCCTTGAATTTGAACTCATCTCGCAACCTTAGAACTTTAAGGATATAATGTTATACCTCAGGTACTTGTTCCTTGAGGTACTATCAGTATAGTTGAAGTGGGCAACTAAATGTCAAGATGATCCAAATTCCAAAAAAAGACAAAAAATAAATAAAAGTTCATTACAAAGAAAATCTTTAGAGATATAACTGTTCAAGAAGAAGAACTGTGAGACATTATAAGACTGAAGGTTTTAAAGTAATGCTATCCAAAGTCAAATAAAAAAATCTCCATCTTTGGGAAAATAAGCAATAAAACCATCAAAGAAGTATAAAAACTCCAGCAATATGTACAACATTGTCCTTCATCTGCATACCCGCCTTTAGAAGGCTCCAAGATTACCAAATTTTGATTTATCAAATAATGACAAAATTTCAGGACTGAAATAATATTTCTAATCAGTTATATGTATGCATGCACATTCTAAGTAAGTTAGAACGTAAAGACATTAAAAGAAAATGAATTTCTTCTCTTTACAATCGACTTTACTCCTTCATGTGGGCAAAGTGACCTACCCTATAGGATCCATTGACACATCATGAGCACATGAAACTCCACAACTGAAGGTTCACATTGATTCATCTGTTGGATGATGAGACTCAGTTCAATCTACTTTTCCACAGCTTACGAAGTGTCTGCCAATCCTAGATCTCCATTACCAAGCAGATGGGTTTTATTCTGAGAGGGGAGCTCTAGGCACTTCAACCTCAAAAGAATGCAGAAGATGATGAAAACCTATTTAATAACAACTCCTCAGGGAGACAGGGAAAGAGATGGCCTTGTGGAATCTCCCTGCTAACTTCTAACCCTACCCAAGAGTACCATAGGGTACTCATAGTACATTCTGCCAAGACACAGGTTAGCTGCTATTCAAAGCTTTGCCCGTGCAACTTCTGTGGATTTATGCAAGATCACCGAGGTGCCGGGGGGAGTCATTCTTCTACAAGAGCCGTCTCTAAAACTTTTGGAAGCCATTGAAAATGCTTCTTCTTTCTTCTTCAATTTTATCACTACAGGTTTATCTAACATGCTATAAGAAAAATCAGATGAGCTGTCATTTATTATCTGTGCTCTCAATTTTCAATGCCTTACGGATAATCTAAAAGGTAATGCATAAAATATTCTTCTTTCTAGCATACTACCCTATTAAATTTCACTGGTTATAAACTACCCACACCCCTCCATTCAGAATGATCTGCTTTACATGAGCGTCTGAGTATCGAATTCCAATTCATGATCACCTTTTCAGTTATTCCAGGTGAGTAATAGATATTCCATGTTCACCCTTTTATTTGTAATGCCCTAATACAATTTCCAAAAATGGCTAGAGAAATTCCAAATAGTTATTTTTTCTCTGGATAAATAATTTTTAGCTAGACTAATTACCCTATATTTTATTTGTATCCTTCTTTTAGAGAACCAAATAGCTTTGAAGTATTTAAAGTATAATCCAAAATTGATTATTTGTCATGAGTTTTAGTGCCTGGTGGTCTAGTAATTACTGCTATATTTTTTAAAGACTTAAAACCTAAATTAAAACTTCACCCATGCAATTATGTAGAATGCATATTGTAAGAACAACTAATGGACTCTATCATTTTTCTGCTAACAATTTCTTTCTCCTCATAAATTCTCTTCATATATTCAATCCACACTATCAAACAAAACAAAAACAGAAGTGAGAGGCCAGCCACTGACCAATATAAACATTTTATTTTTTATAGAGTATGGATCACTGTCTAGTAACCAACCTAGAATATCCAAATGTTTCTAGTATATTTAAAAAAAATTTTTTTTGATTTCTTGTAATGGACAGAGGAAGACAAGAAGGATCAAATGAGGGAAGGAGGGAGGGGGAGAGGGTAAGAAGCAAAGAAGAGAAGGAAGAGGAGTAGAAGAAGGTGAAGAAAATATAGCTAACACCACGTTAAGAATAATCATTCATATTGAATGTTGTAGAGATTTGAACAAATGTAGAATATTTTTTTTTCAGTAGGATATATTGAACCCAGATGCACTGAGCCTCTCAGCCACATCCCCAGCCACATCCCAGACATTTTTTTTTATTTTTATTTTTTTATTTTTGAGACAGGGTCTCATTAAGTTGCATGGGATTTCACTAAGTCGATGAGGCTAGCTCTGAACTTGAGATCTTCTGGAATCAGCTGCTGGGATTACAAGCATGTGCCACTATGCTGGGCCACATGTAGTACTCCTAATATTTGTGACAGAAGTAAAATACTATGTATGAAGTCTCTTTGAGTATATTTAGTCCTCTTATTTCTTGTCTTTGCTTCACTAAAACTAATATTTTCCTCAGTTTTCATAATATCCCTGTTGCTGTTTGAATAAGTTTCCCATGTGTCTAAAATTTTTCTTTTGTGTATTATTAATATAATCATTATAATCATGCAAATTACATCATTACAATAATTATGATCAGCTTCCTTTATTTTTTTCTTTTTCTTTTAAGATGTCTTGGCTAAGCCTGCCTTTGTCACTTGAGTAAACTTTTGAGGAAGAGTTTGTTCTAATTGTATAAAATATAATAGATGAATTAATTTGCTTGACCTGATTTCTTATATTGCTGAGTTTCGCCACTGATAAGCATAATGTGCATCTTCAACCACTTAGTATTCTTTTATTTCCTTCAATAGCGTTACAAGCTCTTTCTGTAAATGTATTGCCTTCTCTTTGAAGAATTTATCCTTGTATACCTTAGTATTTCTTACTATGGTCATTAATATATTTCATTGCATTTTCTTTTATCTCTTTTAAGTTTTGCTTTATGGTGAATGATAAAGTAAATTTGCATATTTCCAAATTGCTCTCAAACTCTTAAAAACTAAACAAGTCAACAAGACAGAAAAAAATTGCTTCTTTTTACAAGTGGGCACAAGGACCTCATACCTCTCAGAATATAGTGGGGTTTGGCAGAGCCACCAAAGCAGCAATGGGAAAGTAAAGAAGAGCTGGCAGCAACCAGCAAAGATAAAATACACAAGCCCACAATTCATGGACCCTACTTTCTTCTGCAAAGTCAAAAAATTTTTACAACTCACAGCAGCGTTTCCTTGAGGGAAAACCTGAATAGATGCAATTGAGAACAACCAGCGAAAACAGGAAAATTCTTCACCGGGGTGAATTAATGGCAACACAAAAACCTCCAAGCACACAGAGAAGATCAAATATTGCCATTTCAAAAAATCAGAATATCAACTTAATATGAAATTACAAAAAGTGGTTCAACTGAAACCAAATATGAACACAAATAATAATCACAGACTTGACAAGGTCAAAACTCCACACATGAGGTTCAGATATTATGGGAACAAATTACAAATGGCCAATGCTTCAAAAGTCCAGGAGGCTTAAAAACATGCCTTAGCTAATCACCCCAAAAATCCTGCCTCATTTAAACATGAGATATTACAGATAACTAAAATACCTAAATAAAACATAACCCCATGCAAATGTATTTGAAAAAAAGAAAGTAGATCATGTTTCAATAAATAATAGAAAAACACCAGAATTGCATAATAAAAAAAGATTAAATAATTAATATATAAAAGAAGAGACTAAAAAAAACTATGTAAAAATGGAATGATCAGCTAAAATGAGATACGTAAAAGCTCCTAAATGCATACCTAGGTCACTGAATCAGATAAAGCAAGACCTCAGGGGTATGGGGGAATCTCAACTGGGCCGGAGGAAGGGTGAGGGGAGAACAAGGCAGAAGAACGACAGACACCACTGACAGAAAGAAGAAGGAAGAGCAAACGGTGGAAAGAGAAATGCAGAAACCTATGAGATAAATGAGGAAAGAGAGCAGGAAAACATTTTAGAAATCAAATGAAAGAATATATTTGAAAGCCATAGGTAACAAAACACAGGCTCTGGTCAAGATGTAAAATAAGGAGCAGACTCATAAACCCACTTGAAAGAGCCAAAGAATAAAAACCAAGAAAATTGAAATTGCGTTTAGATTACCATCAGGAAACAAAATGGGTGGTACCTGAAAGAAGGAAAGCCAATGAGAGAGAGGGGTCTTACCTGTATCTCAGCTCACAGCCTTGATAAGGTCCCAAGCTTAGATGTGGGGACCTGATATTCCCTGACTTGAAGAAGCTGAGTAGAGAGGCTAAAGAGAACTAAGCAGCTATAATCTGCAGGGGAGAGTGCTGGGAGGAGAGACTTGTGCAGGAAGGAAACTGGCTCTCTACAGAGAACCTCTTCTGAGCATTCAGTGAAGTCCTGAGCAGCAGGGCACCTGGGAAGCAGCTGGAGTTTGCCAGGGAACAGGGGCAGATTCAGAAAAATTAGAGAGAACAGTGGTTGATGCTTACACAGGGTGATCAACAGTAGTGCTTGTTCCTACAGTCCAGTCTGGAACCCTCAACATGCATAGAGCATTAGATGGAATATTCCAGAAGGTCTTGCCTCAGTTTTTACTATGGAAAATAATGGGCCTCTACTGAGCACTGCTCTGGAATTACCTAACCAATCATTAAAACAACACCAGAATGGATTCAACTGTTGCCAAGTAATTGCCTTCAGTACAAAGCTCAAAAACATTTATAGGAACTCAAAAGGGTATAACACTGTTTAAATATAGAACACAAAATATCTGGCATCCGATCAAAGAACCAGACAAAGTAAGAGAAAAGGAAAATGTGACCAATGAGGAGGATAAAAAAGGTTTGACAGAGAACTTACACAGAGGTTGGAATTTTTGGAAAATGACTTAAGGTCATTATTGCAGATAGTTATATGAACTATGTCCAAACTCTTCTATGTTAACTATGTCCAAAATTCTGAAAAACAGAGACAGGGACATATTAAAAATTCAGTTTCTAGAGAAAATAACTGCATCTCGAATGAAGATATATACATCATGGGATCAAGGGAAGACTATACATTAAAGGAGAAGAGATGTGATTTTAGCTACAAAGTAAGGAGAACTGTGCAAAATGGAACAAAGAAAAGAGTCACCCGAAGGGGTGGGACTAACACTGGCATCTTCCTTAACAGTGAAGACTACACCCTCAAACTGGACCAAGGCAATGATATCTGCTCTTACTGCTTCTATTGAACACTAGATTTGTGATATTAGCCGTCCTATAAAGGAAAACATGCTCCAGGACCCAGATGACAGCCTCATATTTTCTTTATCCACAAACTCCACCCCTGGTTTATTTTGAATATCAGTCCTAGAGCCATCAATTTCAGCAAAGTCTGTAATATTTAAGAACTCATGTTTCCAAGCAGATATTCATCTGGTTTGTATGATAATTGACCTCTTATTTCCTTTTTTCCCCCTCTTGTACACTGGTTAGGACATTAAGAATAATAAAGAGGAAATACAACATCATTTCTTGTTTGGTTTTTGCTTTGAAAGGAGATATTGCTGTCATTTCACTACTCATTATTTTTAGGTTTGCTGAAAGTTATGAGAAAACATTGTTTAGCAGATTAAGAAAATCGTTCAATTATAAATTTCATGTTTTATCATAAATAGCATTCAGTATTATGAAATCTTTTCCTGATTCACTTCTTTCTTTCTTTCTTTCTTTCTACTAACATATGGATTGTCAAACATCATTTAATAATGATTTTAATCCAACCCAATCACAAAATAAATTTTAAACAATTAGCTTGATGTTTAGTATATCATTCATGATTATTCATTCATTAGTATGCTTATGGATCTTTAGACCCATGGATCCTTTATTATATATTCTTATAAGTATTACATATTCTTATAATCTTGTCAAGAATTTAAAAAAATCAAACATAGATCACTATAAGAAAGTTGAGAGAGATTCCTTTCCTCTTAGTCTTGGCAAAAAATTGCACAACATAGAGGATGTCTGTTCCTGAAAAATTGCTTAAACTTTTGTATAAAAAGGTCTTAACTTAGCATTATTTTGGTTGCAGAACAGTGATTCTACTTAAAGTTCCTGTTTCCTTTTGGAAGTCACTAAATGCCTGCACAAAATTGAAGATGGAGGAAGGAAGTTTCATTCCTTTTTTCCCAGCCTCCCTAGGTGAGCTGGGAAACCTCATTTCCTTTTCAACTGGAATTTACAGCACTGGCACCTCAGGTTCTCAGGACCTTAGATTCAGACTACATCCCTGGGTGTCCTGGGTTCACTAGCTTGCAGAGCTGACCTTCAGGCTTTTCAGCCTCCAATCACATGAGCCAATCCTCATAATCAACTTCCTTTGTATTGTATACATACTAGAGAAAATAACTGCATCTGAAATGAAAATATACACATAACAAGA
The DNA here is from genome assembly GCF_052094955.1 of Ictidomys tridecemlineatus. Taxonomy (NCBI): domain Eukaryota; kingdom Metazoa; phylum Chordata; class Mammalia; order Rodentia; family Sciuridae; genus Ictidomys; species Ictidomys tridecemlineatus. The sequence continues at coordinate 135,160,975 of NC_135485.1, read as the reverse complement.
CTCTCTCTCATATATATATATATATATATATATATCTATATATATATAATGATAGATATACACACACACATATATATACATATATACACACACACACATGCTTATATGTAACATATCATATTTAAATTCTTCCTTTGTTAGCTCATCAGTAAATTTTGGCCCATCTAGAATTTTCCCTCTGTTTTTCCCCTATTTGTAACATTTTAAATGCCTATTTTTTTTCATACCAACAGTCTTGAAAGCTCTCTTCTAATCATGTTTTATAACAAAAATTTTATAATCTCTGATTTTATTCTTCCAGTTTCCTTGTTTGTAACTAGGTCACATAGGTTAAAATGGCCCAGGACCGATTTTAGGCAGATATTTTAAATTTGAAAATTCTATGTAGACATGTTTGGCCCCAAGGCTCTGACTTTTTTTCTGTTGCCTCCCCCCCACCCCATTTATACCTTTATACACAGAAAAGAAACTGCAGAGCCCCATCTCTTTGTAGTTTTTCTAAGTCACTTTTCATGGATGGAGAGTCTCTGAAAAGACTTGCATGCTTTCCTTCAGGATTAGCAGCTCCAGTTTACTCACCTGCAGCAGCCTGAGGCTGTCCCTCTTGTCTTCCTGTGTGGTTTAGGAGCTGAGGCCTCAGCCCTTCAAGCCTCACTCAAGGGCCCCACTTTGGCTTTTATTAGTCTTTATTCTGTTGGAGTCTTTCCTTTCATTCTGCAGCATGTGATTAGATCTTATGTTTAAAGTTCTATTTCATCTGTGATCTCATGTTCATAGCAGAAGGGAAACTATCTGAGTCAAGTTGTCATGGTTTTTAATCAAAAGAAACAGTGTAAACACTCCACCAAGTTCAAGTTTGCCTTTAGAAACAACCCGCAGCTGGGCTCTCCACATCTGGGTGTCTGCTCTTATCCTCAATCCTCATGTCCTCCCTTTTGCTAAATTTCTTTGCTAGCTTATCCCCCCCCCACCAATAGGCAAACAGGCTTAATCTCTTCATTCATAAATGAAAGTTCTTCCTTTGACACCATTTTTCTATAAGCACTAAAATCCTTTGCTACTCTCCCGGTTCCTAGGAATAATTTTTCTAATTGTAGGTTCTGAAATATCATTTTGTAGCTCTATTCAAAATAAAATTTTTTTCTTTGAGTATTCATTTTCCATAGCCTACTCTAGAAGGCATACTTCCTTTATTAAAGAAAAAGTGAAAAAATATTAAAAGAAAAACCTAGTGTGCTATATAACTTTTATAACACCAAGTCCAGTAAGGATTTGTTAAACAGCACATGACTATAGGAGACAATGGCATCCATGACTCTCCTACATTTTTCCTTAGCACTTTGAGAGTGTCCTGAAAATCTCAGTTACTTGCTACTGGATGAAGATACTTCTTATTAGATATCCAAACCACATTAAAAGACATTGGTCAGCCAACAGTGGAAACATTTTAATACTTATGATTTTCTCTTTTATTTTGTGTCTTTATTTGAGCCTATATGTATGTTTCACAATATAGTAAAAGTGAATCTTTTTGTTGCACAACTCTATGAAGGTACTAAAATGCCACTGAATTGTACAATTTAATGTGGTTGATTATAGCTTGCATGAATTTCAACATCGTAAAAACGAATTGAGACTCTTCCCATCACAAGGGTGATAAAGCAGAACCAGTTTCTTACACAGTAAGGCCATTGCGCAACCTGTCCTTGCTCAAGTTCACCATGAAAAATGGGCGCGTAGGAAGCTGGCCTGACATCCTCTCAGATCTGCACCTAGTTCCCCAAGGAATTAGTTCTGTTGAATTGGAAGGGATTGTGGCTTGCACTCACTCCTTCCCCTTGCTCACTTCTGTGTTTAGCTCACTACATTCTAGCTTTCACCTCTGCTAGTCAGGAAAGACAGTGTCCTACTGTTCGAAAAATAAAATGGACACTTTACCCTAAAATTTGTATAACATTGATAAAGGAAATTACAAATCTTCCTCTTAAACATCTCTGCTTTGTTTGCATTCATGTTCTTCTGGTCTGATTCTCCTCCTACTTCTTTGATTCCTTGTGCTGGTTGGAATTTTTCTCCTATTCTTTACGTATTGAAACTTCACGTAGACTATTTGACAGACTTCTCCCGTAGTTCTGTGTAATCTTAGTGTCACCTAAGTATATACAAAAGTCCTGGGAACACCTACTGTTCTGTTAATCTTCAAACCAATGCAGTAAATCATAAGCATTTTCTCCTGCTTCCTATAGACTACTGAATGATTCTAGATTAATTCTCTGTTTTAAAGAGCCCCAATTCCATTTTCTACAATTGAAACTGTACTCTTGGTTACTCCTTTCTCTGCCTTCAATCAACAGCCTCTCTTTTTCTCCATAGCAAACGTTTCAGATCTCTAAACATTCTCTTTAAGAAAATTCAACTAACATAAATTTCATGAAAAATAGGGCATGAGTGTTTCTTTTAAATGTATTGACTAAATTAATGAATATCTAGATTTTAATCCATATTTGTCATCTATATTTTTATAGTACATCAAAAATATTGCCTTCTCTATATTCCTTACATAATACTAAAGCACTGAATATGTATTTGCTGGGTGATTCATGCAGTAGGTAAATTTTGTATTGCAAAAGCAGCCTATTCATTCTTCCCTGCTTCTTTCAGTGAGTCTTAACTGTGATGCAGCCTAATTACTACTGATAATTACTTCTAGATGCAGAAAAGCCCCCTTTAAACCAGTGTCAATGTTTTTTACTCTAACATTACTTCTTTCAAAGGAAAATTACAGCTATTAAATCTATAGTTAAGGAAAGAAAAAAATGCTGTAATCAGTTCTGGGGATTAAATTAAGTAGTGAGTAATAATACCATTCATTTGAAAGAAAACAATTTGTACCTGCATGTTTTCATTAGGTATATAAAGTACCTTTTAAAGGATTATGCAATAATTATATGTTTTATGTCTCAGTAAAATAGACTAATTATGCCATTATAAAAGAGTATAATGAACTTTTTCTTAATTCAGCTGCAGTTAAGACAAAACGCTTTGTATAATATTATAGCCACATAGATCCTTCCTAGTTTACAAAAATCAACAGCATATGATATGAACGTGTTGAAATGATAGGTCTATTGAATCTCCTTTTTTGAATAATTTTATAGTTACATTTACATTTTGCCCCTTCTTTTGTGCAAAAGTTTAGCTTTGTCTTTAACTTCCTTGGACTCATTTTCTACTTAGTGATAGTAGTACATTCCTTATGTGTTAAAACATCAGCTAGTTTTATGCTCTAAGATGATTCAAAGTTTCTGACATTATAGCCATTCTATCATCCCTAATAGTGTTCTGAATCAACTGTCTTTATCTACATGTTTCTGATACATTTTTTTCCCTCTCCTAGGCCACTGAAATTACAAAAAAATAAAACGCTTATTTCCATAGTTTCTTTCTTAAATTCAGCCCACTCCGTCTCCAGGCTGATGCTTTGGGTCAGAGCCTCTACAAGCCCAGGAGCAGAGATGATCCCAGGCACCAGAGCCACAGCAAGAGAGTCCTCTCCCCTTAAGACAATCTAAGCTCTCTTCCCCAGAGGCTGGCCACACCTGCAAGAAAACTCATCTCACAATTGACATAACTCAGCCTAGTAATCACTTCGGAGAAAATAAATGCATATATTAAGTTGCTTTTTTTGGAACAAGTAGAGGAAATACATGGTGGAAAAAAAATAAAATTTGTCACTTCTATTTTTTGGAAATCTTTATTTCCTCTTATTTCATAGATATTCAGAAAAATTTCATACATTTGATTGAAGTGGGTTATGAACTCCCATTTTTACCCCTATACAAATTGCAGAATCACATTGGTTACACATCCACATTTTTACATATTGCCATACTAGTGACTGTTGTATTCTGCTACCTTTCCTATCCCCTACTATCCCCCCCTCCCTTTCCCTCCCATCTTCTCTCTACCCCATCTACTGTAATTCATTTCTCTCCCTTGTTTTTCCCTTTCCCCTCACTTCCTCTTGTAAGTATTTTTGTATAACAATGAGGGTCTCCTTCCATTTCCATGCAATTTCCCTTCTCTCTCCCTTTCCCTCCCACCTCTCGTCCCTGTTTAATGTTAATCTTTTTCTCATGCTCTTCCTCCCTGCTCTGTTCTTAGTTGCTCTCCTTATATCAAAGAAGACATTTGGCAGAAAAATTAGTCACTGAGCTACTTCCCTCTAGCTCTCCTACTTTTTAGCAATTCCAGAAAATGCTGCATTGTTCTCTTGAGCACTTTTGCATGTCAATTAAGCTGGATGTGTTTTTGTTATACTAATAGATGTGTGCTAAAAAGATTGGTGTCTACCTTACTTCTTGATTAAATTCCACTGTGACAAGTTATTCCTATTCAGCTGTTTTTCTCAGCCAAGTTTGTTCACACATATGAATGACCTTGAAAGCATTAACACAAAATCCTAATGAAGGAATGTAATTTAAATATTGGGATAGATTCAAGTTCTAGCTTCAGCATTTAATATCAGGACAAGTCTTTCATTCATGATTTTTTTGAATCTTTTGTGATGTTTAAGTATTAAATTTTATTTTTTAAAAAAAGGAAAGTCCAAGAGAGAGATACAGAAATTTTAATATTTTAGTTTTCGGCGGACACAACGTTTTTGTATGTGGAGCTGAGGATTGAACCCGGGCCACACGCATGCCAGGCGAGTGCGTTATTGCTTGAGCATCCCCTGCCCAGTATTGGACTTTCCTAAAGCTAAGATTCCATAAAGCACATGGAACATTATCTGTGAAACATGTTAAGGACATTGTACACTTCACAACCCACGAAGCAACATAGGCAGAAGTAACATAGGAAATTTCCTAATCTATTGAATGTGAATGGCAGCACCTGCCTCAGCATTGTGTGGCTGTGTGTGTGTGTGTGTGTGTGTGTGTGTGTGTGCTAAGTTACATAATCGTCATATTTAGTATCTTGAATATGGTAACCATTTAAAGATTAAGGTATGCTAATTTTAATCTTTTTATAATTGCAAACTTTTAAATTTTACAGTATTTTATAGATCACAACTCCAATTGATCCATTATCAACTGCCATTCATTTTTCCTACCCTGTGTAAGAAGTGGCATCAAAATTTGTCACCTAACTCACATAATGTCAAAATAAAAAATAGATATCTGAGACACATAATTTATATAGCATTATGTGAAAACGGTAAATTAACCATATTGTAACATCTATGGATCTATGAGTCGATGATTAATTATTTCAATCATATCTCATACTATTCTCTCCAATAACATTACAAAACTTCAAAACTATTTGGGACAGCCCACATAGAGGCACAATAGAAATCTGCTAAGCACTGCTTCAGTTTCTCTAACTCGTCATCATTAACACAGATTCTGTGATGAATTTACCCTTGCTCTGCCTCGGTTTTTGTCTTGAGCATTTTATATTGCAGATAATCTGACATACACCACAGGGAAGTCGAGAAAAGGAAAGAAAATTTAACTAAAGCAAGTCAAAAGTAAAGGCACAATGTAACCATCAGTGTGGAGTTACCCAAACTCCTGTGTCCTCCTAAATTGTCTTCCAAAAGTCTAAGATTGAAAGGAGTTTGGGGTATGGCCTCTGATTTGTAGTATGTGTTCTGAATTGTCTCCAATTCTATTTGTTTTCTGGCCCAGTACTGACGTGGAGTTGATAGCTTTAAGTTTTTTGTCATTGTCCCCAAAGGATTCTTTCTTTATCAGCTCTTGACAGATTGTGACCATTTAAGGAAAAACTTCTTTACCGATTTATCAACCTTATTTTCATAGCTTCTTATTTCCTCGTGTCAAAAAGTATTATGTACATAAAAAAAAAAAGTGCAGTCATCCATGTCAGGCAATTGTGAGCAGAATTGTACTTTAGGTGATACAGCAAACAAAATTGACCTTGGTAAGCCTTCTGACTTGTCAGAAATATGGCCAATCCTTCAATTCTAGTTTTATTTACACAACGAAAGAACTAAGCTCAAAGAAAGTGGACTGTTTTAAGAAGGTCAGAGCCATTTCTTAAATACAAGGCCAAGTGTGCCCTCTTCAGTGAACGGCAGCTCAAAATTTTATTTATATAAAACGACTAGAATCAGAGATCTGTCTCCATGTTTTACAGGGGTGATACTCAAAGCCTTCTTCCTGGACCAGCAGCAGTACTGTCACCCAGGAACTTCTCGAAATTTCAAATTCTTAGACTCCCCTACTCCCGGGAAGTACTGAATCAAAAGTGCCAGATGGGCCCAGAAATCTGGGGAACTTAAACAGTGCTCAGTGTGATTCTGCTACACATTCACGTGCTCAGCTGAGAATCATTGAAGTACACTATAAGCTATGATTTCAAGCAAAGATTAGTTCACTGTTTTTAATTGCCATTTATTTCTATAACTCTCCTGGCCATAAAATTTACTATGTGGAAAAAAAAAAAGTAAATAAAGTGTGGGTCTCTCAAAAGAATGATTGGGAAAAAAAAAACTAGAAAACAGTACTTGGCAAAATGGAAACATAACTCATTCTACATTGTTAAACAAAACAAAACAAAAAGCCTGAAAAAATGCAGTCAATAGTCCAACAAATCCGTAAAAGGAGAACATCAAAAAATCAGAGGAAACAACCCCAATCCCAAACCTTGCTGTGTCCCCCGTGCATCACTGATAGTCACAAACGATTCTAATAATTTAATACTAAACAAGGCAAGCATTTGGGATGCACATGCTGGGAATATTCTCTACAGCACATCATAGGAAAACATGAACCATTAACTATTATAAAAAAAATGTGTGCACTACCCAGCAATTTGAGAAAATACTGCCAGCTCGGGTAATATGTTTATGAATCAGAAGGAACGTAGAGAGCTCTACGGAGTTTAACAGTCAAGACAGAATTGGGGAATTAGGAGAAAGCATTTTGCCTCTAGTCATTTGCATAACAGCCGTTTTATTTTAAAAGGATCATACCGAAACTAGAAATGGTCTGAAGAGAAACAGCAAGAATCCCCATTTTGAAACGAGCAGAGTGGGAGCGAAAATGTTGCCAAGTGGACTGGCTGAGTCTCAAGATCATTGTAAAAATAAGTTATGGTGAACTCCGGGCTGAGTCAAAGGCTATGGTCACAAAGGGTCGGATAATGGTTGAGGGCTGAAGATTCCATTCCATTCCCATCACTATGAAAATAGAAAGCAAAGAATGAAGCTTTGGCATGCACAGAAAACTGCAGTCAGTTCAGCAAAAGGAAAGAGGGTTTGATCTTTCTTCATAAAGAAAAGATATGCAAAACAGAGTAGCTTTCAGTCCAATTCATGACACATCAAATATGCATATTATTAATAGCATCATGATGATTTCATTGTCCTGTAAGCAATTTTTAATGAAAATGAATTCAACAATTCGGCTGACTTGCTTCCTACAAGTACTAAAATCTTTTACTTCTTTGTAGCCTGTAAGAGTGTCTTCATTATATGATGGCCAAAGTTAGAAAATAAGGTTGAACATGGAGACCAAATATAACAAGACCTCTGTATATCCATCTTTCACACATAATCCAGTATTTCAAGTCTCAAATTTTATGACACTTTTCTCCATTTATAGTTCATAACCAATTGGGCCATCTCAAAACCGTAATGCTAATGTTCCTTTAATGGTTGCTTAATCTTAAAGTATGTATTTTGCTACTGAGCTCTACATTTCCTACTTAGTAATTTTCTCTATCAGACTTTGATAGTAACTTTCATAATGTTATGAAAGCAATCTGGTTGTGAATCTAAAGTGCCCCTGGGCTCAATCCCTAGTACTACAGAATGAATAAATAAACAAGAGTAAACAGATATGGAGCTCAGTTCACCTTCTTGAAATCAAATCATTAAAATAATGCATCTATTCCTACTCACTGGTGACTACCTTTATATACCGTCTAGAGAATAGAATTTTACAACCAGAAGAAATCTTACTGAAATATTATCTGCTGTAATTCCCCATTGCACAGATAAGGAAATCAAACCTCAAATTACAGCAATGTGCCCAACCGTACATAGTGACAAAACACAGAGCTGAGTAAATTCCAAGCAGACTATTAACTCTAATAGAATGACTTTTTTTTTTTTAACTTTTTAAGTATACTAGGCACATAATAGAGTGGACTATGGGTATGGTCATAGATAAAATTTTGACATATATTTATTATAGTTTTTCAAATACAAAATTGGGAATGATACTTAATACTTTTTTTTAAAGAGAGAGGAGAGAGAGGAGAGAGAGAGAGAGAGAGAGAGAGAGAGAGAGAGAGAGAGAGAGAGAGAGAGAGAATTTTAGTATTTATTTTTTTTAGTTTTTGGTGGACACAACATCTTTGTATGTGGTGCTGAGGATCCAACCCGGGCTGCACGCATGCCAGGCGAGCACACTACCGCTTGAGCCACATCCCCAGGCCGATACGTAATACTTAACACTTCAACTCACTGAAATTTAACTTCAATATAAAAGGGTAAATTCATATTTGTTGTTTGTGCCTCAGAATAAAGAATGGTAAACGTTTTATAAGTACTATGTGAACCAATGAATATGTAAATAAGTAATCTATATTAATTGGATGTTAATGAATACATATTACCATTAATGGAAATTATACTAATTAATGGTTGATTTAATGAACATGAATATATTCTGTGTAATATAATGATATATGCATATATATATCTTTGAAAAATTCAGATGTGATGATTTACTTTTATGTAAAAACTTGGTAAAGTACTACCCAGTTATTTAATTAAATACTAATAAGGTAGTGGTAGAATACCCTCAGGTATTTTGTAGATGTATTTAACATTTATAATTAGTTGACATTAAGTAAAGGAGATTAACCTGGATTACATGGGTAGGACTTACTCAATGAGCTAAGGATTTGAGGAGCAAGAGCAGGTTTCCCAGAGAAGGAAAAGTTCTGTCTCATGCCTATAGCATAATCCTGTCTGAGTAGGAAGCCTACTAGCCTTCCTTACAGTTTTTGAATTTGTCAATGAATGGACCACTTGAGTCTCTTACTTAAAATAATACATTTCTTAAGTAACTCACACATCATTTGAGCTAAAACAAAACATACATATATCCTATTTGTTTTGTTTCTCTAGAGAACTCTGATACACCACAATTATGAAATCAATTGGGGAAATACCTGGCACCTCCTGCTACTAGTTTTCTTAGAATGTCACTGTGATTTTTCATGTTAGATACTCTAAACTATTATGCAATACATAAAGAGAAAACAAAACAATTTAATATTTTGCTGATTAGTTGGCCAAAAATGTGTGTAACCTCATGTCTTTATTTTCTCTCTTGGACAAGCTACTCAGATTCTCAGCCAGGGTTATTTTTTTAGGTCACAATTTTCATAAAATTATTAGATTTTTTTTTTTTTACATCAAGCATGATTGTAAATATTCATACTTTTTGCCAAGCTTTATGTATCTAATCCCTTAAGTATAATTACCTACTTTTCCATTTTGTGGCCAAAATATGTCATGGATAAGAAAACAATGTCTTATGGCATATCCCACTAAAACATTGAAACAAATTAACCTGACTTAAGCTTAAAAACAAATAGAAAAATAAATGTGTAAAAACCAGACAGCTGAACGGGTTAGTTTACCCTTGGTGAGTGGGTTTGGAAAAAAGTTTAATTGAAACCTTCTGTTGATGACTCATTCTCTCTTGAGTCTCTTAGAATGTGCTTTTTGGTGTTTTTTTTTTTTTTTTTTGTGTGTGTGTGTGTTTTTTTTTTTAAATACAATTTACACCAAAGCCCAACAAATTACCTTTGAAAATTTCTGAATTACTTTTTCAATTAAAAAAAGAAAAAAGAAGTAAAGAATGGATTAGGTACAATTAAGAGCTTCAAACATCCATTATCACTTGTTGCCAAGTGAGATTTATAACCCATCTCTGTGTAGATGTTGGTGTTTCCTGCTTCCTTCAGTGGGATGACTCCTGGCTGAGGCCGTAGATTATCCTGAGTAATTCCTCAACCATCTCCCAGGAGCCCTTCCTTTTGCTCTATATAGTGAGCACCACAATGAGCAATGGATGGACAGATCTGCAAAGTCAAATCCCAGAGTATTAATTTTCATTTTTAGGTGTTTATGTTATTTAGTTTTTATTCATAATCACAAATCTATAATCCAGCTAGACCTGAAGGGGAGTAGGAAACTAAAGAAGTGCAGTGAGCGCGCAAATGTTGCAGGGTATTGGGAGGTGGGAAGAGGCACTCTCCTAGAAGGCAGAAGGAATGGTCTTGAGGTTAAGAAAAACATGAATCAATGTATCACTATTGTCCCCAGTTGGCAATGGTGACTTTGCAGGTCTTCCATTGCCAGACCCAAAGCATTCCATGGCTCCCATGTTTTCACACGCTCTTCCTCATTTCCAAAGACTCTCTGCTTGCCATCCACCCCCGCAGTGTTGGCACAGCAGATGAAACACCGGCAACCATTTGCATTTGGTCCAGCACTTTCCATGAACAGGCTGGCAGGACCTGTGAGCTTCAAGATGACGTTCTTGTCATCAACTTTCTCCCCAAAGATGCACTTGCCACCAGGGCACTGTGACTTGTGATTATCATCACCCTGGCACATAAATCCTGGAAAAATTCTGTGAAAGCAGGAATGGTTATCAAATTATTGTTTTATAGTGCTCAGGAAAGAAAAGATTTCTGCTGTCTTTGTCTACAAATGGCTTGAAGGAGATGTAGCCAAGGGCGTACCACCTACAACCATTGGGTTGATCATGGTTTGCAGTGGGCAATACAGGCAACGCAGCATCTGCAAAGCTCCACTCAAAATTTTTCTTTTAATTCTGAGTTAACAAATGAACCCAGGTTTACCAGCTTAAACCAACCAAATTCATCATCTCACATTTCTGTGGGCAATTACATGACTTACATGAGTCCTTTGTTCAAGGTCTCATTATAACCATTTTTTGTCTGGAATCTTAACTAAGAAAACATTTCTGAGTTCTTTCATTTATAGAATTCTTTTTGTAATGACTATGTGGTTGAGTCCCAGGTTTTTTGTCGACTTCCAACTCCAGGGTCCCACATGTCCTAGAGATCACCCACAGTTCCTAGTTATATAGGCTTCCTCAACATGATTGATAGATCAAGCCAGCAGGTGAATCTGTTTCTATTCTTCTGAAATAGATCATTTTTCATTTCAGTTGTACATGAAAGTAGAATCTAATTTGATATATTCCATTCTTGTATAATTATATCTTATTCTAACGAGGACCCCGATACTCTGGTTTCTCTTCAGATCATATAAATCTTTCGCCTTTTACTAATGAGGACCCTAGTCTTGTGGATGTTGCATAAAGGTAAGATTCACTGTGATATATTCGTATCTGTACATAGAAAAATTATGTCAGATTCATTCCACCACTTTTTTTTTTTTTACAAGTTAATATAATCATGGGATTGATATTCCATCCCCTTTACCTTATTTATTTCTCTACCATATCTATTTCCATTGATTAGAAACAAGCCTGCCACACCATCTAGGAGTAATAATCCCACAGGCAAAAATAACGAGCTGGGAACCAATGGTCCTGCCTTAGGGTCCGTGTTAGCTGTCCATCTCTATGATGAACGAGAACAGCTTAGAAGAGGAAAAGTTTAATTTGGCTCACAGTTTCACAGATTCATAGCTTCAGGCCAGAGGTGAGACAGAGCATCAAGGCAGAAAGGGCATGCACAAGGAAGCAGCTGAGGACATGGAAACCAGTAAGCAGAGAGACAGAAAGCACAAAGAGCCAGGGATAGTATAATCCACAGGGGTCTGTCCCATTGACCTACTTCTCCCAGCCCCTCGAAGACTGCCTACAGTTACCACCCATTCATTCGTTCAAATTATTAACCATCAAATGAATTAATCCAATGATTTGTTTACAGCTCTCATAATCTAATAGTTTTACCTCTGAATATTCCCATATTGTCTCATACATGAGCTTTCAAAGGAAACCTCATATCAGAAACATAATGGGGTCTACCATAAGCAAATTTCTAGAACGATTTTCCTGAGAGGTTAGAAATATTCTCAGGGGTTTCGAAGGTTGCTCATTTTTAACAAATACACAAATTAAAAAGTCATGAAGAGATCCATGCTTTAAAACCACCCTTGTTCAAAGTGAAGGCTAAATTACCAAATTTTATAATTCCTTTTCTGATTTAATTTTGAGGGAATTACTATTTTTCCCACTACCAAAATATGATTCCCACAAAACACCTAATTCTTTCCAATAAGTATTTTATAATTCATTTTTAATAAACTTAAACACTTAGTAAAAGGTAAATTAGAATCTATGACCTCTCATGGTTTTTAGCTTTTAATTAGATTAAAAAAAAAAATCTTGTGATGCTGTGGTGCTGGGGATCAAACCCAGGGCCTTTTGTATGTGATGCAAGCACTCTATCAACTGAGCTATATCCCCAGCCCCTAGAAAAGAAGTTTGATGGAAATTTAAATATACAAAATTTAAAAACAAATTATTCTTAATTTTTCTAAGAAATGTAATTCAGGATTCTTCATTCATTGGAATTTTCAGTACCCTTAGATGTAAACCTCACAGTAGCATGCTATATTCTTCAATCTTGAAAATTAAAATCTTGATGTTTATAAAACAATCAACAGATAGCCACATCTCTCTGTATATGAGGAATCAAATAATCCATACAGAGAGACAGAAGTAAAAATCACACTCTCATAAATATTTGCATGTGTTAATTTGCATGTGTTAATGCACGCTGTCCTGTGCATTATAGAATGTTCACCATGAGTCTTGGCTTCCACTCCTTCTGATGCCATTCACATTCCATGAGATGAATAATCAAAATTGTCTTCAAATATTGCTAAATTTTCCTTGCATAAGTAGAAGAGTAAAATCTCTTGAACCTCAAAATCTCAATAATGAAGAACTACTTTATGAAAAATTCAAATACTATTCAAATTGACAGGGGAAGAGTTTCCTTGTACAAAATACTCTGGGTCAGGAAGAGACCATAAAAAATAAGCAATTCATTCCTGGCTGCCTGATCGACTAATAGTCTCCTCTGTCAACATGAACAATGTTATACACTCCAGACAATAATATCACCACAGATTATTGTTGGTTCTAAACCCTGAACTCTGAACTCTGTGTAACCAAAACTGTCTAATTTAGGAAGGATGTTCTTTACTAGAAAATGGTATAATGCTAGATAATATATCTAAATTTTCCACATTTGTATGATTCTTCAATCTCTTCTCAATGGCTGTGCAGTATGTCCTACTGTTATTCTCTTCACGGTGTTACTATGTTTATTGTCCTTTATAATTCCCAAAGTTTGATTTGATATTCATTTTTTTATAGTTATGGTTTCCAGGCACTCCTCTAAATACTGTTCAAGATTGATCTCACTTAATTTTCTTTTTTTGTTTCCAGATAGAAATCTCATTTAATTTTAATCACCCCTCCAAGAGATTATTATTGTTTTTATAGATTATCAAAGTGAGGCAAAGGGGGCTGGGGATGTGGCTCAAGAGGTAGCGCGCTCGCCTGGCATGTGTGCGGCCCGGGTTCGATCCTCAGCACCACATACAAAATAAAAATATTGTGCCCACCCATAACTAAAAAAATAAATATTAAAAAAATTCTCTCCCTCTCCCTTCCCCCTCTCTCTCCCTCCCTCCCTCTCTCCCTCCCCCTCTTAAAAAAAAAAAGTGAGGCTAAGAAAGTTGTAGACTCCAAGGCTGGCCAGTACTATGGTAGCCATAAGTAGTCACTTTCTATGTCCTTGAACTGCACACCATAATGCTTTTCAACTCCACTTCACACTGAGAAGAACGATTCAATGCATTCGATTGTTACCACCCAATTCATATATAGAAAAATCACTTGGGTAGGTCTGTGTGAGATTATAAATAGTTGATGACATTTATGTCATTATTTTGACAATATAAGTAGAATGAAATTGTCAAACTAGAATAAAGTACTTGAAGACCAATGAAAGGCAAGGGTAAATATATTAGGAAATAATAACTTCTTCAGGAAAGGTATCCAGCAAAACATGTATCATGACTTGCAGGTATAGAAAAATATGCATATGTCACAAAATCAGCTATATCTTTACAAAGGTATTATAATTATTTTCTGTTAAAGCAGTATTTTTTTGATGATCAAACTGACAGTTCAAAACACTAAGGCACTAGGTCAAAGTAAATGTTTGGGAAAAAATTGAATCAATACTCAAAATTACATTTGTTGACTCTATATGCCATGATTTTCCCTGTATAGGTAGGAAGAGTAAAACCTCTTAAACCACTGAGAGATACCAAAATTAAAAATTTTTAAAAAATAAGAATAAGTGGATAGACTTTATAATTAGACAAGAGCAGAAATTGATGAATTTGAAGACAGAACATTAGGCTATGCCTACATTAAGATATGTGATAAGATGAAGAAGGAGTGAAAGACTAAGGAATCAGAGAGAAGGAAAATCACTAAGACAAGAGGCCTCTCTTTGGATTTAAGGAAGAAATTTCAACATGAATATAGTGGTGAGTGTTGTAACACTGAAGTGATCAAGCAGAAGAATCTGAAATGGCATATTAAGTATGACAGTCAGGGAATTCTTCCTGAACTTTGACATAATGCTAAAATCAAGGTGGCATAAAATTGGTGTTTCAACTATGTGACTGGTAAGAGGTAAAAATATGGAAATAATTACAAATTACACACAAGCAAGTGTCATGACTAATGAATGATGTGTTAGTACATTGTACAATTGGTAGTGTTTGAAGGTCTCATCAAGGAGTCAAGGAGTCACTGGGAAGATGCAAATAGATAATGAGGAAATAGAAGATGAAAGAAGAGGAGTTGAGCACAATGGCCCATGCTGTAATCACAGCCATTGGGAGGCTACGTCAGGAGGATCACATGTTCAAAGCTTGACTCAGCAACTAAGTGAGGCCCTAGGTAACTTAGTGAGACCCTGCCTCAAAATTTAAAAAAAAAAAAATTTAAAAAAATTAAAAGGGCTGGGGATGTAATTCAGTGGTTAAGCACCCCTGGGTTAAATCTCTGGTACAAAAAAGAAAAGGAAAAGAAAAATAATGAAAGAAGAAATAATAAATGGAAAGAAAAAAATGTTGGCTGCAATGGAGAACTGGTTGAGGTGTCATGGTTGGGGAGGGCAGAAGGACACTGATTTAGCAAGGAAATGACCATTCATCCTTTGAAAAGACTATTAGTTGGTGAGTCATGAAAAATGTTCAAAGAGGGCTGGGGATGTAGCTCTATTGGTAGAGTGCTGCCTTGCAGGCACAGGGCCCTAGGTTTGATCCCCAGCATCACAAAAAAAAAAAAAAAAATTAAAGAATTTCTAAAGGGATACATAGTAACATAAAACAAATTGTTATTAGATTGTTTTGTTACATGTAAAGTAGGAGGCAAAGTTCACCCACTATAACAGAGTATCAGAATGGCTTTAGAGAGGTAAAAATGCTTCAAAACCTGTACTTAAAATCTGTACAGGGATTTATTTATGTGAAAATAAGAAAGACTATACAGCACACAGTATCAAATTGAGGTTAGGTACTATGAATTACTAACATTTTCAAAATAGATGTTACTATTTCAGAAAACATAATGTAGATTACAAAAACATTTCTAATACTATTTCTCATAATCTGTCTTGTCAGATATTTTTATTTTTCTCTGGTATTTTCATGGACTTCTTTATTTCCCTTTTCTGCCTGTTATTTTTAACTGTATCTAGTTTTAGCACCTTAGTTTCATTTCTTTATAGTGCACATTCTTTCATTAACCTTCCATCTATATTTTGGAAATGACTTAAATAAGTCACAAGTACTTCTTCATAATCTGAAAAGGTAAATTCTTGGAAGAAAAAAAACTTATAATAGTTTAAGAAAACAATGTACTCTACTATTATAACAATCTATAATGTAATTAATTAGAAAATAGACAAATATTAATATGACTATGTTCACAACATCAAAATTTAATAATATAATTCTTAATTCAGATTTTTCAGTGTAAGCTAATCAAAAACTAAAAGTATGCAAGTAGGACAAAACTATCAAAATATTCCATAGAAATCTTTCTCTTTTTGCTCATATATGGTTATTTTGCCCTTAACTTGGTATTATTTTTATCAACATCCATTAGTTTATAGAACTTTTCAGTGAATAAAGAAAGCATTCTTCAAAAAGTTTTGATTTCTAATTGTTAATGTTCTAACCAATATATTTAAAAAATGACAAAGAAATTGTGCTCTATATACGAAACAAGAATTGTAATGCATTCCGTTGCCGTGTATTTTTAAAAATAAAATCAATTAAAAAATGACAAAGAAATTTAGCCTAGCACATGAGCAGAAAAAAAATTCTTGTTCAATAAAGTTCTACAAGACTTTTTAAATTTTGTATGTTTCTGAGGCACAAAGAATCTGAAGACAATAAGCATCCATAGTAGAATAAAGTTAATGCTTTAATTCCCATTTTCAATTTAATTAAAATCCTTTTCTGGCTTTAGACTGTGTGTGTGTGTGTGTGTGTGTGTGTGTGTGTGTGTGTGTGTGTGTGTATGAAGTTAAATCCTTTTGTGTCCTCTGCCTATGGTCCAACCTGCACTGGTGACAGTTCAAAACATGCTTAGAATAGTCCATTCTACATTTGCTGTTTTGATTTAAATGCATGCTTCAAACATCCAGGGTGATTACTTCCTGAGGAAGACTGCACCAGGCTCTTTCTAGTTCCCTCAGTCATCAAGCCAGTACCAGACCCACTAATATGTATGGGGCTACATTTAAAGGCATATCTAAGTTGTTATAGAACAATTATATTTAGGAATAACATCAAACAAAATGGGAATGCATAACCTCAGATTTATTCTTCATAGAAGTGAAAGTTCAGGCTTATAAATACTTGCTAAAACTCCTGGACTTGCACTTAAGTTCAGTTGGAATGAAGGCATGAATTTAAATGTTTTATTTTATAAATTGTGTAGTTAATTCTGTTGGTATTACAGGAAACTCTAAAATGTCAGCCCCAATTATAAGACAAAGAATCTAAAGGGCACAAGGAGAGAATCGTGCTTAAAAGAATTGTCTTTTTAAGTCTCTGTGTGAAGGCAGTTACTACTCAAAGTCAAGTTATGATCTTTGAAATCAAACATTTCTCCACATACAGAAAACACAATTATGAAAAAGTCCAAAAATTGACTTAAATTGTTTAATATGAAATATCTTCCATGTTCATTTGCCTACCATAGAGTATAAAACTTATATTAAATATGTATTTACCATAACAGTGGAAATTAGTTGCAGACTTTTAAAATACAGAGACACAGAGACAAAGAGACAGAGAGACAGAGAGACAGAGAGACAGAAAGACAGAAAGACAAAGAGACAAAGAGACAGAGACAGAAAGATAGAAAGACAGAGACAGAGAGACAAATAGTTTTAGAGAAACACGAACTATATAATAAATTCCCCAACATCAATTCCATGAGCTAGGCATACTTTTAAAATATTTATAAGTAAAACATATTTTATGCTCATAATGTTACAATTTTGCAGATGAGGAAAGGGGTTAAATAACTTGTCCAAGTGCCAAGTTTCAGAGTCAGATTGTAAAAGGGTCTGAAGTGGAGTTCAAACCCTTACATTCAACACTATGTAACTTCTTTAGCAGCAGATGTATTAGCTACTAATAAAAGTAAATTTAGGTCATACATATTATTCACACTTATCTATTTTAAATAACTAAACCTTCTCAAAGTATCCAACAGCATCAGCTTTTCTTCCTTCTTCCCTCTTCACCTTATCTCATTTTTTCTTTCTCTTGTTTTTCCCCCTCATCACTAAATGAGCATTTGTCCAAGACTCAAAGACACAAAAGCAAGTTTTCCTGATGCTTAAAATAAATAAGATGCAAAGATAGAAACATAAACTAATGTGTACATGGGGGCTCACATCATGTTAAGGAACAGTAGGGAGGAACCCCTTCCCCAACCTTGATGAAATGCCTTACTAGCTCTCTTGAAAGTGACAGCTGTGTGTAGCAAGAGGTAAATGATATAATGAGACTGAAATGCTTCTGGGAATTGCAATCATGTGGTAGGCAATGAGGAAGGTAAGAAGAAAGTAGAATATATAGAGAGATAGACAGATATAGATATATAGTGCTCCACAGTATGTATGTATGAATAATATCATGTGTGTGTGTATATACACACACTTGTGTGTGTGGTTTTTTTTTTTTAGTTTTAGATGGGCATAATATCTTCATTTCATTTTTATTTGGTGCTGTGGCTTGAACCCATTGCTTCATGTATGCTAGGCGAGCATTCTATTATTGAGCCACAACTCCAGCCCAAGGAAGTAGAATATTAAGACAAGAAATTATACTTTATATAATTCTCAAGATTATCTCAAGGCATTGAAGGATTTCAACTATAGTAGTACTTAAACTATCAATAATATTCTAGAAAATAAAACAATTAAAGATGAATGAATGTTTAATCATTCACATGTGAAATTCTTAATACGATACAACTTGGCAAACTTTTGGACACGTATGTATTCAGCCAACTATGGGACATTCAGACAGTGATGCAGAGTGGGGTTTGAAACATAATCAACATGTAAAGAAAGGCCTGGGTTGAAGGTAATGTTCTCAGAGTTCACAGTTTAGGATTGAAATCCTTGGAAAAGGTGAGACTCCTCAGAAAGATTCCATACAATAAAAAGAAAAGAAGGATCAATTATCAAATACCAGGAATGCACTAATATTTAAAGAGTGGGCTTCAGGAGAGAAAGTCTGGAAGAATATTGAGAAATAATAAGTACTTATGGAAGAATCAGAACAAAGCAGGGTCAGGAACACCAAAGTGTGACAGCACTGTTTTAAATATGAAAGTTCAATGGCTTTAAATGACACAACAATAATAAATAAAAATGGAAGGATGATGAATGCACTTAGCAACCAAAACAAAAACATTTTCAGGGACTCAGAGTCAACAGTATGGTAGTAATGTGAGTACTGACCTCTGTCCCTTCATCTCTCTTCCTTTTGTGTATACCTCAGCATTATCAACCTACTAAACTATGCTCTTTCAAGCACCACAGTATTCTTTCCTCTGCTTTAATCAGGCTCCTGAGTCCTCAGTTGGAACTAGATTAAGCATAAAAGGACATGTATCGGCTTCCAAAGCTGAAAAATCTGAGTACACTGGCATTAGGCCAGGGGACTCAGGTGATCAAACCCTGCTGTCACAAACAGCTCACTCTTTCTTGGCAATGCTTCCCGTGTTGCAGGGATCCTCAGGCAGGTGTTGTTAACATGCTGTGAGAGAGATGGGTCCCAGAATCCCCACACCTATGTAGAAGTTTTGGCTTGAGCTTTATGAGGCCAGCAGAATTTCATCACGAGGTTTTGATTGTCTCAACTCATCTATCCTTGGAGAGAAGGACAAGTCCAGCTAAAACACATAAGGGAAGAACAAGAATGTGACTTCCAAAGGAGATCTGTTTGGAAAAATAAAAAATAAAGAGGAATGTCACTTGGCAAAACCAGCTAATGGCCACAAGAAAACACTAACCCTACTTTTCTACATGCCTTTCCAATCTCTGAGTCTGATTTATTCATTGTGTTAATAATGGAAAATACAAGGGTTTGATTCAGACGTACCTGGCAAGGATAAATTGTCAACCAATTTTGCATTGGACTGGTG
Organism: Ictidomys tridecemlineatus; assembly: GCF_052094955.1. Classification (NCBI taxonomy): domain Eukaryota; kingdom Metazoa; phylum Chordata; class Mammalia; order Rodentia; family Sciuridae; genus Ictidomys; species Ictidomys tridecemlineatus. The sequence goes on along the minus strand of NC_135485.1, from coordinate 135,141,155 downwards.
CCTCACAAAAGATTTGGAATCCTGCTATGGCCTTGTATTTAAAACAATCATTTCCAGTCTCCAAACCCTTAATTTTGCCAGGAAGTGACTGGCCTCTCCCAACATGAACATCACTGATATGAGGCATCCGGCTGCTGCCTTGCCACATCACAAGCTACAACAGCAAGGCTTGAAACAAGCCCCTGATTGATACCAGAGTATGAGCTGGTTCTTCTACACACAGCCCCAAACCACAAACACTGAGTGGACAAGAGAAGGGAGATGCAAAGGTCTAGCCAAGCCCTGCCCTTAGTTCACTATGATCTCAACATGGGAGGGGCCGGTGTTTCAGTAAGCACACAATTTACAAAGCCCAGTGCCCAGGGTCACGCTTCTTCTCCCAGAGTTGGAAAACAGAACCTGCTAGACCCCTGTGCACAGGCTATATAAGAGAACAACAATAATGGACCCACACTTCTGGTACTAAAGTCTCCCACAGTTTTCCTCAATGAATCTATTCCTGCAGATCTGGTAAGTACGCAGGCCTGCAGTGGCCTGTATTATATTTCACTTCCAATTGGTTGTTTTTATTTGGGAAATAACTTAACCACAGTGCCTTCTTGAATAAATCAGTGTTCTCTAGAGGAATAGAGCCAACAGGAGGGAGATATATAAATGAATTTATTAGATTGGTTTACTACACAATCAGAAGCTGGATAGTCCACAATGGCTGTCTGCCTATCAGAGAGCCAGAAAAACCAAAAGTGTTCAGTCCAAGAAGCTGGAGCCTCAGAACAAGAGAGAACAAGAGAGAACAAGGATGCAGCCCGAGTCTGAAGGTCAAGAAGAACTCCCTGGAGAACTGGTGGTGGAGAATCCACATTGGGAGAATGAGGTAGCTAGGGGCCAATGTCCACAGGTCATGGCAGCAGCAACAGACACACCTGCTCACAAAGAAACTGGCTTGCAGCTGCCTTGCTTTCCTCCTTTCTCTGCTTTTCTTGTCATCTGCGCTCACAGCTACTATGGTAGTGCCTCCCACATTCAGGAAGTTTCTCTTCTCCATTTGCTGTCCCATATGCCAATCATCTCGAGAAACACCCTCACTGACACATGTAGAAGTTTCTTCTTCCTGGGCAGCTCCCAAACCAAGCAACCATCACACATCCACCCAGACTCACCATCACACATCCACCCCTTATCAACTTGGCTCCCCAAAATATCTCCCTTAAATCATACTCAATCTCTAAATTAGCACAATAACCATTCTAACATGATATAACATGTCGTATTCAAATCAAACAATAATTTCATCCACAGAACATGAGGGGAAGCTTTTGATGATGCTTACCCTTTCTGACATCCCACCACTTAAATATTATAATCTAGATTCAATAACAAGTACTGGTATTAAATTGATGGATATTGTTATCCAATAAAAGAAATAATTGAGAAGAAAAACAAAGATATTCACTTAAGATATGTGTTTATGTGAACAAATATATTATTTAAAAAAATAGGAAGGGAATAAGGGAATATATCACTCACAATCCTCATTTTTATAACAGGTCACATGGCCGTAAGTGGTATTTATTACTACCTTTTTCTACAACCCATTCTGAATTCCCTCTTTCTTCAGCAAGTATCTCAGTGGGTCTTGGCTCTTCACTGGAGAGATGACTCAAATCTTCATTTTGGAAGGGTTTGGGCCATGTGTCATCTTGACTGAATTGGGTTGTAATTTCTTATTGATGTTAAGGACAGGGCATGGTAATATTAAGAGACGCCCTGAGGGATTTCCTGAACTTCAGGCATACTTTCTCTCCATGGTAGTGTAGTAGTCCAATTTTCTCTTGGCAATCTGGATCACTCACCCCCCATCAACAACATAACTTCCCTCTTTGCCTGTTGATTCTGAGGCATGAGAAACCCAAAGTGACCAAGGAGAAGTCTTAACTTTCAGTTAAATGAAATCACTGTTGTGCCTATTGGTAGAAGCATCCCTACCTCTGAAGCTGAGATTTCTAAGCCTGTAGAGCATAAGGTTATGTAGACAAAAAGCAAAACATTTACCAATGAATCACTAGTGGTAATGGTAAGTGGTAACATTTGTTTCTAAATCCGTGATTCTTGGACCTGTGAATCCTAGCTAGAGGAAGCTAGAGGAGAAATAGCACCATATATATTTGGTCCTGATGCAGAGCATATTTACTCATCTGGCTAAAATTTCCCTCATCCAGCAAGATAGGCTAGCTGGCACTGTAGCTGCCCCTTCAAAAACATTCCACTATTCTGTCATTCCAGCTGCCTCAGAATAGTGGAGAACATAAGACCAGTGAATCCCATGAGCATGAGCCCATTTCTACACTTCTCTGCCTCTGAAATGATTCTTTAGTCAAAAGCAATGCTCTATGGGATTTCACAATGGTGGATAAAGCATTATATAAGTCCACAGATGGTAGTTTTGGCAGAAATATTACATGCAGCGAAGACAAACTCCTACCCAGAATAAATGTCCATTCCAATAAGGTCCCTTTCATGATTACAGTCCAATATAATCAACCTGCTCCGAGACTGCTGACTGATCAACTAGAGCATGATGCCATATCAGAAGCTTAATGTCAGTTTCTGCGCTGGCAGAGTGGACATTCAGCAACGACCGTAGTCAAGGTAGCCTTGGTGAGTGGGAGTCCATGTTGCTGAACTCATGTACAACCGCCATCTCTACCATTCTGGACACTTTGTTCATGAGCCCTTTGACCAATAATGGGGGGCTGGGAAAAGAGGTTGACTGCTATCCACAGACCATTCATCTTATCCACTCAATTATTAAAGACCTTTTCTGCTGAGATCACATTTTGATGAACATTTACATTGGACACAAATACCTTCACTTTTTACCCATTTGGAAAGATTTATCCACATACCTATTCATCAAATATCTGACACCAATTTTCCAATCATGTTCTTTACAAGTCCCAGAACCTCCAGCCAAGCCATTGGCTATAGCACCTGAATTGATACACATTTGCACATCTGGCCATCTTTTTCTTCCAAGAAAAATATACAATCTGGTGCACTGCCTGAATTTCTTCCCACTGCAAAGATTTCCCTTCGTTATTGTCCTTCAGAGATGGTCTAGACAGCAACTGTAATGCTACAACTGTTCACTTCTGTATAGTACCATATCACACAGAAACATTTGTAATACAGTCCTTAGTTTTCTAGAATACACCTGTGCAACCAAAGGTTCATGCTGAGGAATAGAAGGCATTGTAGAAAGAACTCATGGATATTTGGGCCACTTTTTCTTACAACTTTCCTGATCCTCCAGGACCTGATCATGTATATACCACTTCCATTTGACGATGGAGTACTGCTGCACATATCCAACTATATGGCTTCATGGGTTGCATAAAATCCAGTTTTGTGATAATCAATTGTCATTCTTCAAGATCCATTCATTTTCTACTCAAACCAAGTAGGAGAGTTAAATGGCCAGGTGATGGGAAGAAACACCTTTACATTTTTCACATCCTTGATGGTGACACTAATCTCTGGAATTCCTCCAGGGATGTGATATTTTTTTTTATTTACGATTTTCCCAGTTATAACAGCCTCTCCTTCACTCAAGGGGGTTACGTACCATAAACTGACTCACATCTGGGAATTGGTTGAGGGGACATGATTTTCTGCTGCTAAGATTTAAGGCAGGCTTTTTAGTGCATTTGCTCTAGATTGAGTCTACTTATATAAATTGAATCAGAATCTGGTGGGATTTCCCATCTATTTCACTTCTGGGAACACCATGATATACATGGGTCAGAATATTTTGTTCACTGCTTCTTCTGTTCTGCCAATTATGGTAAATACGACCACCTTGCCTTTAGCTATTGAGTGCCAGCCATCACTTGGCCCCTGCCACTGTGGGATCCTATTATACCCACAGCATTTCAAGTTTCCCAAGTGAATGAATGCAGTTCCCATTGTAAGATCTGGTGTTTTAGTCAGCTTTTTTGCTGTAGTGACTTAAAGACCCAACCAGAACAGCTGAAGGAGGAAAGGTTTATTTAGGGGTTTAGGATTTCAGAGGTCTCAATCCATAGACGGCAGCCTCTATTCCTTGGGATGAGGCAGGATATCAAGGCAAAAGTGTATGGTGAAGGGAAGAGGCTCACATGGTGATCAGAAAACAGATGGAAAGGGGTCTCCATTTGCCAGATACAAATATATATCCGAAAGCCATGCCGCCAATTCCCACCTCCTCCAGCCACACCCTACCACTTCAGTTACCAGTTAATCCCTAACAGGGGATTAATTCACTGATTGAGTTAAACCTCTCACAACCCAATCATTTATCCTCTGAACCTTCTTACATTGTCTCATACATAGCTTTGGGGGAACACCTCCCATCCAAACCATAACATCTGGCATGCAGAGTAGTGTAATGACATAGTCCTTCAAGGATGCTGATGCTCCCCACCCAAATCTGTTTCTTAAATTATTGGTGAAGGGAACATTTTCTGGAACTTCCTAGTATAAAGGAGAAGGTCTTACATGTCAAACCCACTATAGTATTACAATCTCACCGGGTTTCTGACTCCCACCCTAAACTACAAACCAAGGAACATCAGGTATTTCCAGCTCTTCCACACTAGCTCATCCTTTGATACATATTTCAGCCAGTCAACAAATGAAGTATCAGTGTCTTTTTTTTTTTTTTTAACACTGCGCTAATACATTAAATCCAGAATCTCTGAGCCCATATCAAAAAAATTATACTGGTCTAATTTGATGTTCCTTCCACCATTATTCCACACTCTTAAAATCCATTCTCATATATGTTCTCCAGACTTTTGTCTGTATAACCTAAAAAAACTCATTCTTTTAGATCATAGTACACTTTCTCATGGGTCTCTTAAGGGTCTGCTTAGATTAGCATCTCCTTATAGGTCTAGAGGCAAAAGCGGGTTGTCCTGAGGAATATCAGCCTTGTCATGCTCGTTAACTGCACCATGGAGTATATTTTTAGCGTTTCCACAGGCAGTGCAGGATTAGTTCCCTCAGGGAGATCTGTGGAGGAAAGACCACAGAGGGCAGTGGGGATGCCTCCTCCTCTAGCAAGATAAACGCATCATAATGCAGGAGTTCAATGGCCCCAGCTCTTCAGGGTCCTCCCATATATCCTCATACGAATTTAGAGGATTCCATTCTTTTACAAGAATTGCACTTCTGTTTAACTGCAGACACCTTTCAGAAACTGAGAGCTAAACGTGCATTTCAATTCAGCAATTGCTGGATGACAGATTGTGTTGGTTTGGACAACCCCTTCCCAGTAGCTGTCGGAGACAAGATTCTCCTTGAGAGCACACTGAGAAGTCTTTAGATTGGTTAAGCATATCTTGACTTGTGAAATTCAATCTCCAAGATCATTCTTCCATTTTGTTACTCTGCCCAGTGAAGCCTGGAGCAACCATCTAATGCCATTATATTTCTTTGTTTTCCAAAAGTGCTCAAAAGTGTCATCCAGAGAGCAACTGTACTCTTTGTCTCTCACAAATGTGGAGTTAGGAGCACTGAATACACTCACTTTACACACATCTTTAAACAGTTCACAGCACAGATTATCAGTGCTTTCCATTTCCTCACATCACTTTACTTGTCAATATCTTTAATTTAAAAAAAAGAATCATTTTTGCTTAAATCCCCAATCTATGCACTTGGTCACATATTTGTTACAATAAATTTAGTAATGTTCTTCTTTATTTTTATAATATAAATTATTAGTTTTAAATTGGCTTTATTATTATAACACTCCAAAAGAGATCCCAAACTTGTACTATGCAGTGTTCACTGTCAGAATGAAAACCCATGTTACCTGAGCCAAGGTCAGTAAATGGAACCTTGCCATAACCCAAGGAGCCTCCAATATTTCAGTCAATCATGAGACCCTAATACCACACCAAAAATACTCTAGCCTGGCTTTAACTTTTATCATTTCCTATTTGTTTTTATGTTTTGCAGCCAAAGCATGCAAACCTAAATACCGTATTTCAGTTTTGCCTGTTAGTTATGTTATTGCTGTTATTACGGACATTATTACTTTATAGAAATGGAAAGATAAAATATGATTCTTTGAGACCTAGTTTCCTTTCTATAAATATCTTGTTTATTAGTTTCTGCCATGTGGTTTCTTTCATTAATGTCAGGGACCCATGCTAAACACTCTTGTACATACTTTTGGTGCATTATGTGTACTTCTTTGTATTTCTATTAGGAATGAGTTTGCTCTCTAGATGTTCAACTGTAGTAGAAAAATGTAATTTTTTTAACGTAGTCATAATAAATTCATTCCTACCTGTGAGGTATTTCCTGTGAGAAAGAGGAAGTCTTATGGTCCATTTTCAAAATAGAGTATTTGGCTTTAAATATAAAATTACTGGGAATGTAAAAAGAAAAGAAACCAGAGGGGAAATAAACCAAATGGTTATCAGTAGTTAATTCACACAATGGCCTGGGGGAAATGGCAGATTCAAAGTCCACATGCCTAAACAGTCCCTGGACAAACAGGAGTTAGGGAAAGGGGCCATCCGGACCAACAGAGCGAAAAACATCTCAGTTGAGTAGTACTTGCCCAAATGCTTTCACTCAAAGAAGGCCTTCCCACCACCAGAGAACAAAGGGAGGTAGAGACAACTAAAGGTGCATTTCTTTAAATAACCCAAAAGGAGACAGTAAAACCTAGGCGATGTCTGGGAGCATAGTATATCTTATAGTATTCAGCCAATGAGGAACAAGGAGAGGGACCTTGCAACTAGGGGATAAAATACTGATAGTAACCACTCTGGGGGTGCCTGTTCACCCAGACACCTGGTCTTGCAAGACTATCATTAAAGCCTTGCTTTAGTCATACCTTGTGCCTCCCAGTCCAATCTTTGGGTTTGGACAGGTGAGCCCGTTTCTCACATTACCTCCATCCTACCATGGGTCGTGACTATCTTTTAAAATTTGCCATTCTGGTGACTGTCTAATGGTATCTCAGTGTTATTTCAAATTGTATTACCTTGATTTTTGTTTAAATTGATTTTTGTTTAAATCTCATTTAGAGATCTGTTTTAAGCACGTTACCCATTTTCCTGCGACACTGTTTTATTCACATTGATCATTAGAAAATTTCTTGCATATTCTGTATCCTGCCTTTGTTAGTTACATGTGTTGCACATATCTTCACCACACTCTTCTATTTTAAGGATGACTTAGTATTTTACTAAGAGACTTTGACCAAGATAAATTAATGAAACAGTTAAAAATAGTAGACACTCAAGGAAATACAAAATATTTTAAGGGCTAGTTGTTAACGAGTCCCTAAAATTAGTCATTTTCCAGGAGACCTGATAAACATGTTGTTTTGATATAAATATTTTTGAAGACAGACATAAAATATGCAAAAATTATCATGATTAATATCTATATTATTAACTTCAATTTCAAGAAACAAATATTATCATCAACTCACATCTCTTGTATTGCCTGTTCCTATCACTCTTCCTTCTTTCTCTGTTAATTACTATTCTGACTCCTAGAACCATACTCTAGTATTCTGTATTTTCTATTTGCAGCCAATAAATGTATTCTTTGAAATGTGACTCCAAGTCACCATTATACTTGTAAGATTAATCCATGTTATTATATTTAGCAATAATTCATTGATTTTGTTGCTACATATTGTTGCATTGTATGAATGTGTGCCATGTTTTATTTGTTCTTTCTACCTCTGATCTTCATTTAAGTTATTTTTATTTGAATCTATCAGGAATAATGCTGTTATATGTGCATACATAAAATTCTTTTGGAAATACACTTAGGGGTGTAATTATGAATCCTAGTGTATGTGTAATTTTAATTTAGTGGAAAATGTCAAACAGATTCCTAAAATTATTGTACCAATATGTACTTCCATCAGAAATCTGAGTTTTATTTGGTTCACTTCTTCAGCAACACTTGGTATCATCAGTATTGTTTCAGATGTTGGTATTGATACATAGCAATATCCATTTGTGGTTTTAGTTTTCATTTACCAGATTAAGATCAAACATTTTTTGATCAAATCACTTATTGCTATGGTTTAGATGGTTCCACAAAAAGCTCATGTGTGAGACAAAGCAAATTGATTGGGTTATGAGCATGTTCATCTAATTAATGAATTAATCTCCTGATGGGGGTTCTCTGGGTGGTAACTGTAGGCAGATAGGATGTGGCTGGAGGAGTGGGACATTGAGAGTGTGCCTTGGGGATATGTATTTTGTCCCTGCTGAAGAAAATCAAAATCAAAAGTCAATCTCAATCTCAATCTCTCTCTCATCTCTCATTCCTGGTGCCACGTTCCTAGCTACTTTCCTCAGCTTCATCTCAAGACTCAAGGGATGGAGTCTACCATCTATGGACTGAGGCTTCTGAAACCATGAGTCCCCAAATAAACTTCTCTAACACTGCTCTTCTGGTGTATTTTGGTCACAGTGGGGGAAAAAATCTATTTATCCTATTAAAATGTTCAATAGCTTCACTTTTCAACTGGTTGTCTATATTATTAGTTTGTAGTATTTATATACATTTTGGATATGAGAAATTTTGGTTTATGTGCAGTAAAGATATTTTCCCATTTCTTAACTTTATTTTCATTCTCTTAATAGTACTTCCTAATGAAAAGAAATTCTTAATTCGATATGCTCCAATGCATTAACCATTTCTTTTTCGTGTTTTACATTTTTTGTTTCATAAAATTTTCTCAATCATAATTGCATGATGATATTCTCCTATGTTATCTTTGGAAGCATTTTTCTGTTCATTTTGTATTTAAATCTATAAAATGTCTGGAATTGACATCTGTACATAGTGTGAAGTTGGGGTGGAGTTTCATTGTTTCCTAAATGCATATTGGAACTGACCTATTACTAATTAAAATGACATCTTTCCTTATTTCTTTCGAATTGTCATTTTTTGTTATAAATAAATCATCATATTGACTTCTGGCTTCCATTGTTTATACTAAAATAACTAAGTACTAGTTTAATGATTTGTTCTTGAACAATAATATATTTTTATTTGCCTGCTTTAAAAAGTTGTCTTTTTGATTTTCATCAATATCACTATAATGTATATTTATAGATACGTTTTATTTTTCTGCCATGAATTTTGTTCTTACGTCACTATTGGGGAATTCGGAGCCATTATCCCTTGAGATACTTTGTCTCATTCTCTTCTGTTTCAAGTTACATATATCTGTGTCACCGAAGTTTCTTACTCTGTCTTCTGTAGTATTCATGTTTTTTCTCTGTCCTTCTAAAATATTTTTTATCTAATTTCCAGTTCACTCTTACTTCATCTGCTTCTCAATTGCTCTTAAATAAAGCCACTGCATTTTAATATATCATTTTATATTTATTTCAAAACTTACTTTATATAAATCATGGTTTTTAAACTTTTTTATTTTTAACTGAATTCTTAACCTGGATATTTTTATGCTCCTGAGCAAGAGAGACCCGATATGTTGAGAGCCATCCATGAACTATGCCTGAGGACCTTTTCAACCTTGTAGCTGGCGAGTGGGCAAGGCTGGTACTGGGAACTTAAGTGGCTCTCCTGCTGCTAAGATGGCCCAAATACATGTGAACTCCCCTCAGCTCTGCTCAACAAGGTCCCACCCAGCACCAGAGATGGGGTGACCTGCTGCAGCCACAAAACCTCTGAGATGGGTGTGACCTGCCAAATGCCAATCAACCTGATGACTGCAAGACATCACAAAGCAAGACTCCATCCCTGAAACCTTATCCCCGCCTTTGATGTACCCTTTAAATAAACCACAGGAGCCATTTTCTAATTGTCCAGCTCCAGCTCCTGTGTGGACTGAACCTATCAGTCGCTCTGTTTCAAAATTTTGATTCTGACTCTCTTGTTCCTCACTAATTATTTCTGACTTATTTTCTCCAGTGACTTATACCCTCCTGGGCAGGAAAAATGACATCCCGGCAAGACACTGACACTCCCCATACTGATAATTATAAAATTTGATAGAAAACTGTTAAACCCTTTCATGGTCTGTTTTAAATTTCTGTGATTTTTGCTAAACTTATGTTTTTATTTACGTGGGGTTTTTGTTTTTGTTTTTTTAATATCATGTGCCAGGATTTCCATTTGAAAGTTAGATATTTCAGGCCTAGGTTAATCCCATCTTCTTCCAGAGCAATTTTCCTTTGGCAAGTACCTGAATAGTAAAAATCTTGGATTTTCCTTCTTCAGTTTTCCAAAATATGAAGTTTCCACTGGGATCTCCTTGCTTCCTATCTTCTGGTGTTCAACCATGGTCTTATTACGCATGGGATGCTTTCAAAAGTGGTACTTCTGTTATCAGCCAACATCTTCAGAAGAAAAGTGTCTCCAGGCAGCTACCTATCTCTGTTTATTCTACTCCATGGTTTCCCTGAAATAATTCTTTTATTTTCCATTTCTTTTCTTTCTTTTTTTTTTTTTTTAAAGAAAACAGTGATGTTTATAGGATTTTTATTTACCTAAAGAGGAGGATTTACCTGAGATTCCAAATTCACCAATATTGGAGGTAGCAGACCTCTATTTGAGACATTATGGGGTCATTTTTAAAAATTTGTCTTCTTTCTTGTCATGTTCTTATGGGAATATTGAATAATTTAAAGTAAAATTTTCTCAAAATATACTCACCTTTAAAAAAATTAATGCAAAACTTAATAACATAGTTGTATGTACTCTATTACTTTCTTGTGCTAAATTTCCATTTTCAACTGTTATGATATGGTTTTGATTCAACAAATACTTCCTTGGGTACTAAACATTCACCACTTGGCTCAAATTGATTTCTTGGATACAAGTGAATTTCTATACCTGATAATTTAGACTTTACTGTAAATATTAAACCTCAATTAAACACCGATTCATCCTTTCTCCTTGACTTTATCTACAATTTTAACCCTTTGGTTAATTTTTCATTTTAATTTTTTCTATGTGACTATCCTTTTGTTAAACATAATTGAGGAAACAAGAGTATTCTCTTTCTGTGTATTCTAAAGCATTATTTCTGGTCCCTCTATATGCCTTTCTTTGTAGTTTTGAAAGACCATCCATTACTTGTTGATTTGGGAACAAGTCTTTGATTACTTGCAAAATACCTTGCAAAATCTTGCTTTTCTCTGATAATTTACAAAAAAAAAAAAAATATCTGCATAGTACCCTGAAGCTCTGTTTCTCTAACATGAACATTTGTTTTATTTATTGCACACAGTGAATGAAAACAGAGTGTTCTGTTATAATGGGGGGCAAAACTTCTATTTTTAGAATAGATTCATAAAACTACAAAACCCCATGGCAAAACCTAGACCTACTGAATCAGAATTCCTGTGGACATAACCTGGTACTTTTTTTTTTATCTCCTTTTTCTTTTCCTTTCCCCCTTCCACTTTTTTTTTTTTTTTGTCTTTTAACCTCCTTTATGAACTGTGATTAACATCTATGACTCTCATCAGCTGAGGTACTTCGTTTCCTTCCCTGAAATCTAATCTTACCAAAAAACGTCACATTTTGGTTTTTGCTTATCACTTCTTATTTGCTGATGTATCTCTAATTAAATTCATATTTGTACCAAGGAGTTCACAATTCCCAGCCTCCCAGGTATGTAACCTTAAAGCTTTCCCTGACATCTTTGCTTCCCAAATTTCCATCCAGTCCCCAGCCATATTGATTCTATTTCCACAATATTTCTCTCATTGGTCTTCTCCTTTACATTCTAGAGCAAGACTCATTCAAATTCCCATTTCTCTTGCTAAGATTTTTTAAGAGCCTAGTCTCCCTAACTCCAAGATCAATGCAACACAATCTCAAAAACTGTGCCCTGATCTTAGCATGCCTTAAACATACATTACTAATTGTTCCTCATTTTCTACCAAGTGAAGTGACTGTTCATAGTCTGTCATACAAAATCTGCTATCATTTGCGTACAAGGTACCAGTTACATTTTGTCTCCCTTGATTGCTTTCATGCAACTACCTGTCAGTCTATCTACTCCCTCAAATGTGCTCTGTATTTTTTAATTTTTATGTGTTTGCTTCTGGTATCATTTTCAGCTGATTATTCCTTTCTGTCTCCAAAATCATTAATATTTCAAATTAACATTCAAATGCCACCTTCTTCTTCAAGTCTTAGGATCTCGAAGGATTCCAACAATCCATTTGTCTTCCCAGTCACATTCTCTTATGCTATAGATATTTAGCATGAAGTTTTTCTGTCCTCATTGTTAGGAAGCTCACTGAAAGTTACAACTGTAAATTACTCAGCCTTCTCTGCTGCTGCCTGCCTGGCATCATGCCTTGCCCACAATGAAGGCTCAGTAATTTATGGAATAAATTGGTGGGTGCATGAATAAATGACTAGACGGAGAATCATAAAACAGCACTAAAATTACTATCCAGGCATCCCTAAAACTTGCTTACAAGATTCTAATGGGGGAAATTGAGAGTAATAGATAATATTAATATGTTTATTGCTCTAAGAATTATTTTACTTTGTTGAGAATAAGCAATTATGGTTGCCTGCATTTCTACCTTGCTTGCCTCAGAAAGCACAAACACTCACAGAGAGCACGCAGCTCTCTGCTTAGTGCTCAGTCTAAAGTAATTTATTAGCTTGCAAAAGTGTAAGTGAATGAATTCAAATGTAAAGTATGACATAGGATGGTTAAGAAAGGTTTTGCTTTGTAAATAACTCTTATTTGTAGGAAGGGGAAACTAATATATTTGTTGAATGATTTCTGGAAGCAAAATAACTAATACATTTGGAGTTGTTTCAAGAAAATAGAAAGGCATTGAACTCTGCTTTCCTCATTTAAACCACCACTAACTTGCTCTTCAAAGACATTGTAATCCACTGAGGTAAGACACTCTATAAAGTGTTCCCTTACTCTCCTCTTCTGAAGTTTGTTTTCCACTTTTTTATTAGACTCTATCAGCCCCCTGGTCTTTGAAAGTGGTAATGTGCATATCCTTTTGAAATACATAAGTTTTGTTCTTAGTATTGTCAAAATATCAGGAGTTTACATTTAAAGTACTTGGTTTGGTTTAAAGTTGGAAGCATTTGGAAATTTAATATTTGTTTCCAAGAGGATTGACAATTATCGATGCTCGAAACAACTACTGAATGGTCACATCATACGCATTTTCAGCTTTGTCTCCCTTTTTCTCTTCCTGCAGTTAACCTATAAATCTACCTATTATTCCAAACACATTCTGCACTTCTTAGCTTTTAGGTATTTTCAAAGTGTTTTACAAAGGAATTTCAAATAATATAGCATTTCTAAATAATGCAATCCATTTTTTTGTGGTATAGTATTTAAGGACATATTTTCAAATAGCAATCTAAATAGATAAATGACCTCAGAGGGTATTCATAGATTTTATATTCAGGTAGTGATTAAGTGCAGTAAATGATTAAAACCTTGGCCTTTTGCTTATTATTCATTCCTTCCTGCTCTGCTCCTCTTTGAATTTACTCCCTTGCATTAGAATTCTGCTCACTTCCTTTTCTCCCCAGGCTGCCAGAAACTGCTAATGGACTATGCTTGTTCTTTTTTGAACTTCTGGCTTTTTTTTTTTCCTTTCGGTGCTATTAATTTGTTTATATATTTGGATTTGGAGATATTATAATATCCCTTAAAAAAACACCTATTGATTGCTGTGAAAGATTTGCCTCCTTTATCATGCTACCAAAGTTAGTTCCCTCCAGGAAACAAAATGAAGTCATTCATTGGTACTTCTCTGCCCATTTTAAAATATTCCTGAACATATTAAAAAGAAGGTATGTAACAAAGGCATCAGTGCTTACGAAAAATGGAGTGTTGTGCATTTATATTTTATTTCTGTCATTTTCCCTGTAGCAATGCAAACACCTAGAAAGAGTCACGTGATTACATACTGGTAGTTTTCATGAGTCTAACAGCAAGTAAGTTTTCCATTCAATTAAACTGGAAAGACATAATTTTATTCTCTATAGAAGATGTTATCCCAGATTGTTCTGTTTAGAAGAGGCATAAATTCAACACTATGAAAGGAAGCTACTGGATTATATAAACATAGTCTAGGATAGATATTTGGTACCAGGAATTGAACTCAGGGGCACTCAATCACTGAGCCACATTCCAACCCTATTTTATATTTTATTTAGAGATGAGTTCTCACTGAGTTGCTTAGCACCTTGCCATTGCTGAGGCTGGGGAAATAGTAGAAATAGTAGTAGAAATACAACTCTAAATACTACTCGCGATCCTCCTGTCTCAGCCTCCCAAGCTTCTGGGATTACAGGCGTGCAACACTGCACCCAGCTAGATAAGGCTTTAAGTAGTATGGATTCAGGGATGTAAAAGATGCTATTGGGATTCTAGCTCCTTCCATTGTTCCTAGGATTAAGCATACTTCAGTCCCCTTTATGATTTGTGACCTGTTAAACAGAGTGGTTGTCTTATGATAGCATCAGCAATAGAAGGACAACTCCAACTACCTTAGCCAGGGAGCTGATTCCCAGGTTGGCAATGTGGCCAATGTAATTGACAGGTTTACCTAGTGGGGAAGGGTGGTTGCAGGAGTAAAATCATGTGGGAATGAGAATAAGGAACTATGTTAACTAGGTCACTAGTTAAGTGCCAATCAGCACTTTCAAAGCATGCATTGCTGGATAAGCCTCTGAGGAAACAGTCACCAAGGAGTGAGCCATCTGCTGAAATGCTACTCTAAAGCAGAATGAAAAGACTTAGGAAGAGAGGACCCAAGAATTGAGACTTAAATTTTTCCAGTAAGCATTGACTTGTTCCTTTGCTGGGACAAAGTGAAACTTCCTTGCATAATAAGTGTTTTTGAACAGGATATAGTTTATAATTTTTCCTCTCAATTTCTCCTTTGAGAAAAGAGTTTTCACGTGCATGAAACCTCGCATCTTAACTAAAGGTGCTGAATTTGTCTTTTCCACCTCTTTACTCACCTATTTAATCACTAATGTGTCTACTCCTATCTTCTGACTATGTCTTAGGTCCATTACCATCATCCTACCTCTCAGCACATTCATTGTGGCTTTCAACATGAGGTGGTCTCCAGGTTGACATTTTTTTTTTCTTCCTTTTAAACAGGGACACAAGGGCAGTAGTGCTAAAGAGCATATCTAATCAAGTTAATGGTCCACTTTAAATCTATAAATAGGGAGAAGGCTCCCATCAACTACCCTCCCGACATGGAGAACTTGTGCTTCCCTGACTGTGCTATGGATTAGGTGACTCGACGCACAGACTGATACAATGCAAACTAGGCTGAAAACTCCCTTCCATTCTGCTTTCCTCTGCATATTTCTATGCACATTTTTATTATTGTACTTACAAAACATTCTTTATCTGTTTGCATGCCCTACTCTTACTGTTAGGGCAGGACTTTAACAGACAGAGCCTATGAGTTTGCTACAGTATGATGGTCCACACACCAGGAATGGAAGCATCATCTAGGATGCTGTTTAGAAATGAAGCATTTTGTGCCTAAGCACAGCTCTACTAAATCAGAATCTACCATATCAGAAAAATACATTTTAAGAAAAACCTTCAGGTGAATCAAGTGTACTTTTAATTTTGAAGCACAGATTTATGATATGTACTTTGTACTTTAATACCAAGTATCTAGCAAACAGGATCTTATGCCTGTATATGGAATATGACTTACACATTTTGTATTTAATAACATTGGAAAACATTTATCCTCCTTACAATATTTTCTGAGTCATTGGGTGAAAACTCTTCTCAGAAATATCATACTGGGGACTTTGCACCCTGCCGGGACATGCAACTAAATCATTCAGGGTCACTCCAGGTGATTTGCATTGGCACAAAATAATTACACAGGCAGACAGAAAATACCTTCTTCTTATGGTCTGGTGACAGCCTTCCACCTTAGGGGTCTGCTGGAAAAAGTGAGCCACCCGAATTCTTTATTTTATAGAGGGCACACAAGGGGAGGTTCAATGGAACATTCCATCCAAAAAAGGTCAGGGATATAAAGGAACAAGGCAGCAGCTCACTCCATTGGGTAACGCCCACTCCCACACTTTGCTCCTCTGCTGAGTGGAGATGGGGACCCACCTGTTTCTGCCACAGACAAGTCAGTCTCCACATTTCCATCACTCAAAGCTGGGGGGTGGCACTCAGCTCCTATGAGGCAGCTCCCGACAGCACCAGAAGAAAGTAAAGAGCTTGTGATAATGCCACATGCCCAGGTTACAGATTTAATATTTGTTTCCTTCTCTTCTTACAAATCCCAGGACCACGAGAGTGAAAACGATGGTGGGGAAACATGAATGAGTTTCAACTGTGTTGCAGACCACAGTGGCCTTTAATTACAAGCACTTGTTCATGATTTCCCACACAGACTTTCATCTCAGACACTGACTGCTTTAGCTTATAGAACAGCGACACATTTAATGTGAGCAGAGGCCAAAAGTCCTTCCATTTTCTTTCTCTTGTTCTTCTCCTACATTATTGGAACACAGCTGAGCTCAGTGCACCCAGTTGTACCAAAGTTCAGACATTACACCTTGTAGCCGATATTCAGCTTATTACAAACACATGAGTGAGCCCAACCAAGCTCAGCTTAGGTCAGCAGAACTGTCCAACCCACACCCAGAACCACAGTTCAAAATATTTATGGTTATGTTATTGTACATCGCAGAGGTTTTGTTGCTGTTATTTATGCAGCACTCTTGGGACAATCGATAATCACTACTGCAATGGAAGGCAGTTCAAGCATATTCAGTTACAGCTAAGGTTCAGTCACACCTGGAAAATTTGTTCACAGTGCTTAAGCTTTAAAATTATCAAAAAGGGTTGCAGATGCTGAAATTACTTAACAGTTACAAATTTTAATAATAATATCAAAAAGTTACGTTTATGGAAATAAAACTACTTTTAGAAATCTTTGAGTCTCTGTAGGAACTAATTAAGCTGTACTATCCCTATATGTGTGCCCGCGCTATTTGAAAATATGTCAAATTCTATACCACAAAAAAATGGATTGCATTATTTAGAAATGCCATATTATTTGAAATTCCTTTGTAAAACACTTTGAAAATACCTAAAAGCTAAGAAGTGCCGAACATGTTTGGAATAATAGGTAGATTTATAGGTTAATTGCAGGAAGAGAAAAAGGGAGACAAAGCTAAAAATGCGTATGATGTGACCATTCAGTAGTTGTTTTGAGCATCGATAATTGTCATTTTTCAAAAATGAAAATAAGGCAGATATATGAGAAGATTCTTCTGAAAATGAAAGGGTAAAAAGATTTCTTGGAATGTAAACATCTTTCTTATTAGTTTCTCATAATTCTTAAGTAGAAAAAGTCCTTTAGATTAGATTTTTGCTAATTAACCTTTTCTATTTTCAGATGTTTTGAATCCTATTTTATAAAATCAGAATTGGAAAAATTCAGCAAGTATATATAAACCATATTATAACTATGCAACACAGTCAAAAGAAAGCAATAAAAGTTATCTTGAACTACCTTTATTTGTTAGTTCAGTCAAAATGCTTCAATCAGCCATGGTCCCAGGTATAGAGATGGGTTGGTAAGCAAAGAAGGCAGGAGCTATTTGTTATCAGCCACACTCACAGCAGCTGTGGAAGGGACTTAACTCTGGTAGTGGGAATCCATGCAGATGTAGGGGCATCACTGTTCCTGATTATCAGTCTAGCAGGCTTATTCCTTATATTTTCCATTGATTCTCTTGCTTTGTAAATTAAAGTTTTCCTCACTCTTGGTATGTTGATAGTTTTTGATGCTTTTTCAGACTCAAACCAGAATGCTATCCTATGCCCCCTCTGCGGAAGCATGATACCATAAGAAAGAACCAAATGGATCACTCCATGAGGGTCAGGTACAGTTCTATCACAGTGCTTGAAAGCACTTGGTTATGTTTTCTTCTATCATACGATATATGTTATATAGAGAGTGCATTTATTAGTTTCAGCCTTGCTTAATTTGCTGTTTATCCCCAGTTTTTCCAAAATTAGATTACAATAACTGCATCCTTAATCAGCAAAAAGTAAAATATAATACCCTTGCTTCTACTAATGAATGTAAATTTTATTACTGTAGTTTATTTTTAATTATAAAACTGAAAAATATGTTTCATTTATCTTCTAGATATTTAATAACCACTTATATAAAACAAAATAATTGTGTTTTGTTTTCCCTCATGTATCTTCAAGAACATCTGTGACATCAATTCAAGGAACAAACAAAAATGTATATTTTATGCTGCTTGTTTTCTTTATAACTCTCTATATTAGTATTTCCATGCTCTAAGAATCTAATATTTTAAAGGAAAAAATGTGGAGGTTGACTGGCTTTCTTTCTTAAATATAATAACTATCGAAGATTATGTTTTATGTGAAAGAGTAGAGGTCTCAAGATTATGTTAAGCAAAATCTAGAAGAACCATAGAACTTTCAAAACAATAATGACAAAAACAATTACATATGTTAGCTAGAATGATTTTATGAGTTAACCTCTTAAAAATTAATTAATCCATCTTTAATTGAAATTAGGCATGACATAAGAGAAAAGTTGTATTAAAATTGTGTCAATTTCTGTATTTCAGAAATATTGTTTTGTATCAATCCAATAGAGAACTTTGGCTGTTCAATTTAAATTATAAAAAATAATTAGAGAATATTTTTAGGAACTTGATATCTTTTGTTACATTATAATTTAATTTTTAATGTATTCTTCAACTTCTGTCCAGAAATTCCTATTATCTTGCCTACTTTAGTAACTGAGGAAAACTAATAAAATTTCTAGCCTGTCTACAGAAGTTACACAGAGTTACAAGGAAGATGAGTAGTAAAAGATTAGAAATGTAACAGAATTCTACTCCAATCAATTTCTCAATTTGCACTCAGGATCTACTTGAACTACTTCACTACAGAGGGTAAAGTATCTATTAGCCAGATCAGTTAGATACTATATATATATATATTTTTAAATAAGGACAGTAACAATTGGAGAAAGTGAGGACAAAGTCTAATCCAAATAGAAAACACACAAGAAAACAAAAGCAAAATATGCCCATAAAAATTGCCTATTAATTGCCTAAACTGCTTTATCTACACCATCAATTTTTATATAAAAATTGTGATATTTTTATGTCTAGCTCTATTTAATATTCTGATAATGTAAAACAACCAACAGTAGCAATGTTATGTAAGATTAATTGTGCATGATTTCTTATTTTTCCTTTAAGACTATGTAATTATTTAAACTAAATAATAATTTTGCAATATATTACCAGTTTTGGTCTCAAATAGCAGACAACTTGATAGAGAATATCAATAAAATAATTTAATTATAATTAAAATTATTTATTGACAATAACCAATAAGCAAATCTATAAAATTTAATTTTTTGATAAAAATTAAACAAACTTGAATTCTCCAAGAATTTTTTTAAGATATTGCAAAAGTAATAGTATGCTAAGGAAATATATCTGTTTAGAATAGGAAAAAATAGTTGCTCATAGGTTTGTCATCACAAAAGATAAACAGAATACACAGCCTCAGTGCACCTCTTTAGTCCTAGTAGGCACATTAAGAGATTAGAACATGAAGTTTTTTCCCATACTATTTATTATTTTTTTGGCAACTTAAATAGTGTCTATATGCACTGGTGATAAATATTGCTATGCATATTTCAGATACGAGTAGAAATAGTGCATCCAAATAAAGGTCAGTACTCATTTAGGTCAAAAGGAGAAGTGGGAAATATTATTTTTTGTCTTGAAGATAAACAAACCAGAGACTGATGGAACAGGAAAAGAAAAAACTTTTAAAAGCCAGCCATAGACATCTTCCTGCCAATAATCCAAGCTGTGGATCATGGGTTAGAGTTGTCCTGCCAGCACAGATAAATACAGAAGATAAATTGTAGTCCAAGATCTCTATGCCAAGAAATATCCCAAGCAGAAATAAAAAAAAAAAAATACCCCAGAAGGTTAAAAGAAGAATGCTTTCAAAGGCTTTTTAGCAAAACAGCTGGTGTCCTCAAATGGTCAGAGAAATCTCAGGATGGATATTTCCTATGGCTCTACTGCTCGGTTCACTTGCTTCAGGGTTGATGGAATCCCTATCCTTAATGCTTCTTGTCTAGATTTTGACATTTAAGAAAGTATCATGGAAACTTCAGTGAAAATTCTTAGGTCTTTAGAAAGAGATACACTGAAAAAACTTTACCAGTTTGTAAAACATCATTCAGCCTTCATCTTGCATAAAGCAAAAATGTTCCAATTAGTCAGGAATCATCTTTTTTTCTTTTCAGCTTATGTTTGTTTGTTTTTTTTTTCACAAAAAAGAAAACCATCAACTTAAAAATCCTATTTCTCCATTGACTGCAATGCTATTTTTCAGGATTATGTGGTTTCGCCCAGTCCACATCAGGTAAGTAGATTTAGAAGATACATGCAAAGCAACCACCTCTTGTCTGATGAGTAATAACAACTACATTTCTGACCTAGGTTGGCACACGTACATTTCCAAGGTATGAATTTGTAAGATGTACCTCATTATAAAAACGGAATAATACTGAAATGAAAATTAATTCTATAGTTAGCAGAGACAGATAGATGTCAAAGTGAAAACTGTTTTTTACCAGTGCTCAAAAACTCTTAGGTCAGAGCATCCTGGTTTTGCATGCAGTTCATAGGTAATGTTAATCAAAATAACTCAGACAAGTTACTATCTATAAGCCTTAAATTTTTATACTTACAATGAGTTTTAATGATTGTCAGTAATCTGTGAGGCAGTCTCAATGTTAAATAAGTTCCTGTAGGCTTATTTTTTTTGCATAATACCTGACATATTAAGTTTCATACAAAAAACAGAAAATGTAATTTATATCACATCTTAACTTTTAGTTTGCATTTACTATACTCTAGATAGTATATTTTTCAATTTGTTATGCTGTGGATACGAGGTGTCTCCCCAAAGCTTCTGTGTAAATACAAGAAGTGAAGTACTAGGTTATGACAGTTCTAACCTACTGGGTCCATCCTGGACTAACTAGGTGGTCACTATAGGCAGTTGGGGTGTGGCTGGTGGAGGTGGGTCACTGAAGTATTCCCTGGAAGGGAATATTTTCCCTGCAGCCCCTTCCTCTCTTGCTCTCTACTTCCTGGCCTTCACACTGGAGAAGCACACCTCTACCACCCCATTCTGCCATGATATTGTGTCTCACCTTGGGCCCAGCAGAGTTGCACCACCACATACTGAACCTCTGAAACCATAAGCCAAAATAAACTTTTTCTTCAAGTTGCTAGTCCCTATTTATAAATGTGAAAGTACAGGCTCGGAAGTGGTTTTATTGCTCAAATTTACATGGTTAATGAATAGTCTCATACCAATGTTATGTGTATCTGTTTAGTTATTTTTGTTCCACAGACATAATTGGAAATGCGAGTCCTGACCCTACATTATACCTCAATTGTATGTGACCTCAATTGCATGTGACCCTTTTCAGACCTCACTAAAACAGTTACCTCATCGTGGATCTGTTACTTGCTAAAATAAAAAACTCTCTCATTTCCAAGTATTATGTATTCTATAACGTAATAAAAATTGCATCACAAAAATATTTGCTTTGAGTTAATCTCTTGTTCTGCAAATACCTGTCTTTAGGAACACATATATTCCCAGAGTGAGGAGTGATAAGAAATGAAGACTGACTTCTACTGCATACTTTTCTTTTTGCTTTAAGATGCCTTTCCTTATTTTCATCCTGCTGGGAAGATTCATGGCATTGCAACAATACTTGGAGCCTAAGAGAGGTCTAAGTGAAAATAACTTCACCAAAGAAAGATGAATTTCTAATATAATAACACTCAGTGTCTGTCTTGTCTTTTAAAACAACTCTGTTACTTCAAATCCTTGTAGAGTCTCTGTTCCTTGAATATAAGATATTCTTAATTTTTATTAAAGATGCATCAGGAAAATCTTATTCAATCTGCTGCAGTAGTCTTAAAATCATATAAAACTATCTGCTTCAATAAAACTGTCTATAAAACTCCTTTTATAAAAGAAATATGAAGAATGCTTTTAAATAGTATCCTGGAAACTACTAGATTTATTATCCCAAGTAGTTATAACCCATAGGATAATCTTACCTATTATAATGCATGTTTAAATTTGTGTTAAAGGAAGTAAAAACTAAATTTTGGAGAAAAAAGAATTTAGATATACAAAGTTTTTTTTGAAAATGTTCTAAAAATAACTGCATAAAGAATGTTTTCATAGCAGTTACCAGATAAAGTATAAATCCAAAAGTGAGTCAGATATTTTGGTAAAGGGATTTTTTTTAGTTCTTTTTATAATTATAGAGTTTCATTTGGAAATCATTACAATCACAATGGTTCCAATAAGAATCAGTTTTTGACCTACAGTGAGATGAAATCATAGAAAAATAAATCTGAAATTTTGCATCACTGAGAAAATAATTTTCAAAATTTCTGATTCTCTCAATGACAGAGGGACAATTTCTACTAGTTTAAGAGTTCAAAGCCTAGCTGTTGAGACTTTCCTTTTCTTCTTTACCATCTTATCACAAGTAAAAATGAGGTAGAAAAACCTCAAAGGCTCAAAACATCATACAGAAGATTTTTGTGACTCCTCTTGGGTTTATACACACAAGGAGTTACTTTATGTCTCCTCCATACAACAAGCAATGGCCAAGAAGTTGAGCAGCAGCTCTAGTTCTGCTTTGCCAGAGCTAGAAAACATGTGGAGCAAAAATTGGACAGACACCAAGTTCTCTCTGTGCCACATGCTGTTGAACTCTGACAAGCAAGCATCCTGCATAAACTTCTCTGCACTAAAACATGTGCTCCCAAGATTCTTGTTAGAGAAGGAACTAATTCTTTTGATTCAAGAGAACACAGAGGATGCCTTAGGATAGATGCACAATGCTCAGCACAGAGAAGCGTCTTTAGAAACGAAAGTCATAAGGAATTGCTAACAGCAATTGCACATTTCACAACTAAAAACCCCGATTGTATATATGTGCTTTTTGAGACCAATTGCTCTTTCTCCCTCCCCCTGCATTTTTCTTTCAGGTAGTATAATCCTTTCTCAGGTTTCACAATTCCAAACCACAGTACCAAATGCCATATGGTCTTAATAAAAATAAATCTGACTTTAGCAGGAAAACAAGATTTTTTTTTTTTTTTGCTGTTAGTTTTAACGAGTTTTTCTCCCAAACATTTATAGTTACAAGTATCTAATACTTAACATATATAATTAACACATTTCAGTAACATATTAATGATATTACATATATTAAACACATAAATGCATATAAATAGAAGTTATAAAAATTCTTAAATACTGCCCTCCTCTGAAAAGTTCAAAATCTAAAAGAATAAGTGCTCAGAGTTTACTTGTGTAACAAGAAGTCAACAAAATCTCTTGCTCCTTGTAGAAATGACAGCCTGAGTCTCTTCTAAACCCACCAACTCCTAGATACCCTCAAATTCTTGCCTCATGGAATAATTCAATTTTAGACTGCTGAATTTTTTTTTAAACAAATTATAAAACTATGTTTTCCAACAAAGTCACCATGGGACCACCCAAGAGGAAGGAAGCAGCAGTACCCAATATCATCCAAAGATTATCAGAGCAGCAACCATTGCATTGATTTTAAATTCCAGGCTTTGGAGAGTGATACCTTTTTAAATACAGGAATAAGTTCTTTTGAGAAATTTTGGAAAATTCTGAGCCATAGAAAATAAACAGTACAGTCAGAGGATATTAAATGACTGGCCCAAGTCTAACCATCCATTATGGATAGAGCTAAACTTACAACTCTACACTGTTATGAGGACCACCCACTGGGAGCCATCTTTCTGAATACTTTTAATGAATTAAGCAAGAAGTTTTCTAAATCTGTATAACCTACTTTCTCCTCTGTACTCAGTCGAACTGGTCTATTTCAACCTAGGTTTAAAATAAAAATTCAAAATCTAACGACAGACAACCAGTGGTTAGAATTATTTACATAAACAATGAAAACTTCTAGAAAACATCATTTATGTTTTAGTAGTATACAGTTAGTACCAAACTAAGAAAATAAGGTAAAAATGTCAATAAATCAACAAAATTAGATTAATTTGTTGGCTTGGGTCCTCAATTACATAACTTCCATTTAAATGTGCAATTGAAAAATATAGAGTCTCAGAGAACAATATACTAGAGCTCAAATATTCTTGTTCTTAAAACAGATATCTCAATTTAACAAATTTATTCAGATTGTCTTTTCAAATGTATTTCCTTCATTAGTTTGTTTTTTCGGCACTCTTGTCACATTCTTTACAGCCTGACAAAATGTCATTTCTAAACCCATCCTTTAGATATATTTGACTAGGCTTTTAAAGCAATTTAGCAGAGTGCTGTAACTGCCTAAATTGAAAAGCTTAAAGCAGAAGAACTCAAATAAAGTGATTTATACTCCAGAATTACTTGCAAAAGTTTTAGAGTAAGATAAACTTCTAGAAGTCTGACGTTCAGTCCACAGTTTGAAATTCTTATGTATTTTATTCAAATAAAACAGGAGTCTAGTGGCAAACTGGGCAGTCAGTTTACTTAAGCTTAAGAATTCCATCTCATTCAAATTGGTTACAGTAGTTAAGGAAAACAATGCGGCCTCTATTTTGTGCCACATGTTATTTTTTTAAATGTATACAAGAGCTGAGCCGTCATAGGAGCAGGCTGTTTTGCACGCTCTGTGGAAGGTTTTATGTTTCTGAAAGGCCTCCGCCTCCTTCTCTAAATGCTGAAAATAAATCAATTTCATCTGTTGGTTGGCTTCTTTTTTTTTGTTCCTTCCTGCTTCCTTTTAGGCCACTTTCCACAAAGCCATAAGGCAGCTGAGAGAAGCAAAGCAAGGAGCTGTATTTTCAGATCGTCACAAAAGGGGCTGCCATGTCACAGTGGCCCATGAATGCATGAGACAGTCCTGTATGAAAGGGCTTCCAGCCCTGTCACCAGGGAATGAAGGTCCCGCTGTGGACTGCTGTGGCCGTTGAAGCCTAGCAATGCTGCCTGCTTTCCTTGCTCCTGTCATCTGCCCCATAGGGTCTTCCTCCAGGTGTGGATGGGGTTCAAGGTCCAAATTCCATTCACTACACTAGTATACGTTCAGAGAGGTACACATGTAGAGCAAGACAAGAAAAACACAAATTGAGCATTCTTTCTACTTTTGTCTGATATTTACGACCCAAGAGGAAAGAATCAACAAAACAAAACGTGTCCGTCCTGCTCTCCAGAGCTCAGCATGCACGACAGTAGAACTATGACTCTTCTCTCAGGTCAGCCTGACTCCTCTTAAGCAACCAAAAATGTTAGACTTCTAAACAACTAATGTAAAGAATAAAAGAAACATTCATTTTTAAGCTTTTCAGTGAAGAATTCTGACATACAGATGTTCAGAAATTCCTGATCACACTCATTTACACAGTGCACGCACACATACACACTCATATATTCATCTTTTGTAGATGGAGACTACATGTACTTAAATATTAAGGCTACAAATGTTTAAAATAGTTAAACTCCAATCCTTTTTTAGATGTGTAAAACAACTGCATAGCATAAGATAAACCAGTAAATCTGGTTGGTCACCATTTGGAATAACTAGTCCCAATGTACATAAAGATAGTGACTAAAGAGTTTTGAAAGGAGTAAATAAATATATGTCTTTTTCTCTCTTATTTATACTATAACATAGATGCTTATATTTATATTGGCAAGTGATTAGTAAGATAGGAAAGGGCTATGCAGAACATTTATCTTTTCTAAAAGTTAAGGCAGTAGGATCACAAGTGAAAAAGAGGAAAGGAAGATATTAGAATAGCCTCTACCCTTTCATTTCCATTCCTATGACATCTCCCTTCCCACCATGGCTAGACAACTTGGAATGTATAAATGCAACTGCTCTTAATCCTTCTTGGCCTCTCTGAATTCTTGACTCAGTAATTGGATACTAAGATCATTATTTAAAGAAGTAATAAATATTTAGATATTTAAGTCATGAAAGAACTAGTGTCATGCAGGGAGGGGTAAGCACAGAATTAATTATCTGCCATTAGGAAACATTTGACAGTCATGGACAAGAGCAGTCCTGGAACTCAAGCAATGATGATGACAATCTAAATAAAAAGTTGGATGACAGGTGCTTTAGTGTCACTCCGTCTTCTATAGCTTTGGGTAGACAGGAACACTACAGCACGCCAAATACACAAGAGCAATTATGACCTAATCATAAAAGAAAGGATTGCAGCATTGGCAACAATGTTGTTATTGAAAGGAAATAGATTACAAATAGTTAGGAGTTCTGATAAAGAACAGTGTGAAGAAAAGCAAGCAATTTCTCTTACAGATAACAATTATAATAACTATTAAATCATTAAACACAAGCAAAGTCAGGCAAAACCAAAATTATTGAAAAAAGTTCAGTCTTAAAAACATATAAACCCATTAGAGTAGGACATGTGTGTATGTGGCTTTTTAGTCTGGTGCCTTCTGTAACCTGAACTCCAGTGAAGGAAACTGCTACCTTGCCAGCTCACAGTGAAAGATGATTGCATTCAGGGAAGGAAAAAGGAAATCAAAATGCCTGAAGTCAAAATTTGGAATATGCACCCTGCTCATATTTCTGGCTGACCAGTACTGCACAGGCACCTTATAATCCCCAGGCAACCTGAAGAACAAGTCTAAGACCCTAGGTGAAGTTGAACACTTAAAAAATATACATGGCTCCTAGCAAGATTTGAGGATTTGCAGCAACTGTGACTCCGGCCCCTCTTTGCACACAGTTTGGACCACAGAAGGCTAAAGCTGACTGACTTGAGAGGTCAGAGGGATAAACTCAGCTGACTAATGAACTGGAAATTTAAAGGGGAATTAAAGAGAGACTCGCCAACAGGATGAACCCCAAAAATCCATGTATAAATTCTAGCCAAATCCCTGTCTGACCTCTAAACTATGCAAACACAGGAAAGCCACTAAATAGCCAGACTGAAAAATGAGCTGCAGGCAACTGAAATCTTGAGCTGCAGCCTCAGCAATTGAACGTTGTGGGTAGACAAATCCCGTATCTTAAATGTAATCAAGTTAACTGCGCACTCACATACTCGAATAAAAAGTAAACGGTACTCACAAGAGCAAAACAGAATCCACAGCAAGATACATGTGATGTACAATGTTCCCAAAACTAATACACACGTAAAAACAGGAAAATATGACTCATATATTAGAGAGGAACAAAATCTGACTAAGTGGGGTCAGATATTAAATTCAGCCAAGCTGGATCCTTTGGTGCACCAGCCTGTAATCACAGCAACTGGGCAGGTGAAGGCAGTAGGATCACACGTTCAAGGCCAGCCTCAGCATCTTAGTGAGATCCTCAGTAACTTAGCAAGACCCCGTTTTCAAAATAAAACAATAAAATAAAATGAAATAAAAAGGACCAGGGATGTCATTTATTGGTAACAATCCAATATCAAACAAACATTAATTTAAGCCAGTGAAAACTTGAAAGCAACTCTTGCACATATACTCAGGAATGATAGAAAACTATTTAACAATTAAGGACAGTATGAAATCTACAGCAGAAGTGAAACATGCCTTTGATAAACTTCTTAGTAGATTGGACACTGCTGAAGAAAGAATCTCTAAACTTGAGAGTAAATAGAAACCTTAAAAACTCAGAAATGAAGAGAACAGAGACTGAAACAAGACAGGATAGGCCATCCAAAGCTGTGGAAAGACTGCAAAAGGTGAAACATATGTATAATGGAAATATGAGAGACAAAAGAATGACATACAGGGGACAAGAAACTATTTAAATCCATGATGACTAAGAATTTTCCCAAATTAATGTGAAATAACAAACCACAGATAAAGTAAGCACAGAGGACACCTTAAAAACAAAAAACAAACAATACTACACTTTGTCATCATTTCAAACTACAGAAAATTAAAGATTAAAAAAACATTCTAAAAGAAACTAGAGGAAGAAATGCCTTACCGCTATAGGAAAAGAGCTGAGAATTATATACAACTTGTAGAAACCATGAGAGCAAGAAGAAAATGGAGTGGAATATTTGAAGTGTGGCTGTGGTATAAATGTGTTCCCCCAAACTCATGTTGAAACCCAGTCAGAAATACAATAGTCTTGAGAGATGATTCAGTCATAGGGCTCCTCCCTTAATAATGGAACAAAAAAACTTTGTAAAAGGGGCTACACAGTGGTAATCCCTTTATTTTTTTTTTCTTTTGCTCTTACCACTCTGCTCCCACATGAGGACACAGTATTCACCCCCTCTGAATGCCTTCCACAAACACTAAATGCCAGAGCCTTGATCTTGAGCTTCCTAGGTTCCTGAACAGTAAGAAATGAATTTCTGTTCTTTATAAACCACCCAATCTCAAGTATTTTGTATAGCAGCACAAAGGGGCTAGTTAAAAGAAGTTCTTTAGAAAGAGGGATAAATATTCCACACTGACACTAAGGTAAAGACAGGAGTCAAGGCTATATTAACTTCAGGCAGGGCACTCTTCAAAGCAAAGAAAATCACCTGGGGTAAGGGAGGGCATTACATAAAGATACAGTGGCCATTTCTCAGGGAGTCATAACACTCTTAATGTGCGTACGCCTGACAAGAAGGTGTCAAACCACATATGACAAACACTGGTGATGGCAGGGCAAGGAGGAACATGCCAACCCAATATCATAGCTGGAGGCGTAAAGGTCCTTCTAGCAGCAATGGGGAAAGACGACAGGCAGAAAATCAGTAAGGACACAGTTGAACTCAACACCACCATCAATCAACTGGGTGATTGATATCTATAGATGACTTCATCCAAGAACTGGAAAACATGCATTCTTTCTAAGCTTACACGGGAAATTCACTAGCATAGACACATTTTGTGTGATAAAATACACTTTAAAACATTTGAGAGAATAGAGATCCAGAAGATGACAGAGCAGATCTAGGGAGCAAATCTCCATTCCTGCACAGCCCGGAAATGAAGCAATGAAGGAACAGCTGAACACAGGGGTGGGCGATAGAGCAGCTCACCTAATATTCAGTGTCAGACAGCTCGACACTTAGAGGACTTGGAATTTGGTTAACAAGCAGAAAACAAGGATAGAATTCCTTGCCCTGAGCCCTGACCCTGGTGAAGTCAGGGGAAAGGGGTAGCAAAGAGAGAAAGAGGGAGAGGAAAAGCCCTCAGTGCACTTTCTTAACAGGAGGAAAGGAAAGCAGATCAAGAAAGGGAAATGGGACAAGATCAGTAAAGACAGGGAAGGAGGTCACAGTTTATCCCAAATTGGGAGCTCAAAGCTTCTCTGGGCAGGCCAATCATTTTGTAGAGCTTCCTTAGAAGACATTAAATCAATACAGCCCTTCCACACTACAGATAGTAAAAAGTAAAACCAGGAGACATACCTCTAAAATGGATTGTCCCAGTAGTTCATCTAGAAGGGCCCTGCCAACTGAAGGCTATTGAAACCCCCTACCCCTCACCAAGGACAAGAGACGTGGTGGCGGGTGGAGCTGACCCAAGAGCAAATCACTCCTGGTTATTGCTAACCCCAACCTGGCATTCCACACAGCTCTGCAGCAGACCAGGGGCAGATGGACTAACTGACCTCCTAACCCAGTCATGACAGGTAAAGCCTCAGTGACCTGCACCAAACAGGGTGGGTGGTTCTGTGCCACAGGCTGGCCACACAGAACCTCACCCACAGTTGAAGACAGCCACCAAGCAATCAGTGCCAGTACAAAAAAGCCCCAGTGAAGGGGAGCAGGCCCTCAGTGATTCCCAACCCTGAGCCATAAGAGCCCAGATAAAGGAGAACCAATTGTCATTCTATCTCAGTGATGGGGAGGGTATCTTCAAGATCCACATCAACCAGGCTGGAAGTTTCTATGCCATAGATAACCCACAGAGAGGCTGAACTCACAGACCCCACAGCTGCAGACAGCTCAACCACCATGCTCAATGCCACTATGAAGAGGAAGCAGACACTGGGCATGCCACAGCAGGAGGCCACAGCCTGGAGCCTTGAACCCTGCACACACACACCTTCCCCCAACCAATAGAAACAGCAGAAGCAGCACTTTCCACACCTGCAGACTTAGGTCTCTGGACCAATTTATAAGCACCAACTGGTAAGAAATCCATAGTAACCCTGAAAGTAGCTTCTGGGCCCCAACACCTCTAGGAGGGGCCACAGGTATGAATCCCAGAGTTACCAGTAAACTCAATCCTCATTCAGAACCAAGGACCCATAGAAGGCATTTCCTGAGGATAATCCCCAAAGCAGCCAGCCAAGAACCTCAGCATATACACAAGAATGGTATACCCCACAAAGGGGCATACAGAAGAGCTTCCCACAGAAACCAGATACTGCCCAGTGTGCCATGATACAAGCCCACAGACCTATGACCTGTGCTTCTAGAGGTGGCAGCAACCCTAAAGCGCCCATGGATCCACCAGTACCAAACCAACCAAATCAACTGCCAAGCCCCACAACTTCTGAAATACACATGGGAGGTCTCACATTGGATTCGACAGAGCTAGAGACATGGAATTTTTCTTAAAAGGGCACACAAGACTGTACTTCCTAACTGGGAGTAATGTGGTTGCCAAATCACAAATAGGACCACGAGAAAGCCAGCAGGTACCCTGGCACACTACAGCTCAGACAAGGCATCCAAGAACTGTATCAGAGATGAACTGGTATGATCATTACCTCCACACTCAGGGAAATTTAGAGGTTAAGCTGAGGAATGGTGCATATCTTCTAAATGTCTGAAATTCTGATGAAACTCAAATCAGGAAGACCTAGTAAGAAATCTCCCCATCTTGGCATGGGATAATAGCTCCAATGTCAATTTTGATCTACATACATTTCTTTTTATATTGAATCAGTAGATGTTCCATTATTGTTTGATAGTGCATCCCTCAGCCCAAATGATTGGATTTGTTATGTTTTAAAGCATGAACAGAAATCATTTTTTCTTTATCTTGCTCAGGTTTCTCTTCTTAGTCTCTTCTTTTCCCTTTGAATTCATTCTCTTGCCTCAAATCCCCCAGTTTTTTTCTTCTTTTGATCTTAGTTTTGTATATTCTTTTAATCTTTTTTCTTTGCCCCATTTTTTCTTCCCTCCTTTTCAACCTCAGTATAGCTATCTTTAACAACTAATATTTTAACCTATTCAAAAACTTTAACACGATTTTATACTTGGATTAGAGAAACTGTGAAGAACATTTTCAGTAAGTTTTCTTTTTTTTTTCCCTAGGGTTTAATAGTGCATGGCTTTGCTATGAGGTCATTGCAATTAATAGGATTTAGTACCTTCTCTCAAAGTGATGCCGATACTGAGCAAAGCAGAGGATACACATTGAACGGAAATATCTGTATACGTGGATATTCGCCCAGCCTGGGGCACTTAAGAGAAAGAACCTCACTCAATAACTTGCATATATGCAGAAGACATAATCATCCCAGCAAAAGGGTAGACATACAAACAATATGAAAAACTATGGGAACAAACCACTCCAAAGAGCCCACAACACTTCAAAACTGACCTCACTGACACCAGGATGAGATTTCAGATAAAGAATTAATAAATCACTTGAATACTTAAAAAGTTCAGTGAACTAAAAGGAGATAAAAGGAAGATGCTAAGAAGAAATATAGGAAGTAAAATACCATTTCAATAAAGAGAGCAATTCTGAAAAAGGATGAAACAGATGTCTTGGAAATGAACAGCTTGTAAATCAAAAGTTCAGGTGAAAGCTTCACCCATAGATTAGGCCACACGAAGACCAGTTCTCAGACTTCAAAGACAAAGTCTGTAATCTTGAAAACAAAGTAAGCAATAAAGAAAGATAGTAACAAACTGTGACCAAGAATCTTGAAGCAATCTGGGGTAACATTAAGAGAGATATTAGAATCACTGTTATAGAAGGAGGCACCAAAATACAAATTAAAGAAATGTGCAAACTTGTCAAAGAAATAATATCAGAAAAATTTCCAAACCATAGGAATGAGAAGGAAATTCAAATACAGGAGATATTTAGAATGTGAAAACTTCTGGTACTAATAAGCAAATTCATCAAGACAGCAGGATACAAGATCAATGTTTAAAAAAATAGATTTCCTATACTCCCAAAGTGAATGAATCTGCTGAGAAAAAAATCAGGAAAACAATTGCATTCACAATAGCCTCAAAAAAAAAAAAAAAAGGAAGAAAGGAGAAAGCAAAAGAAAAAAATTGAGAGTAAATCATACTAAGGCGGAGAAAGTTCTCTACAATGAAAACTACAGAACAACGAAGAAAGAAATTGAAGATCTCAGAAGATGTAAATAACTCCATGTTCCTAGGCATAATTAATATTGTCAAAATGGCCATATTATGAAAAAGCATTATACAGATTCAACACAATGTCCATCAAAATACCAAAACATTCTTCACAGAACTATGAAAAATGCTTACACTCATTTGGCAGAATAAAAGACTCCAAAGACCAAAACAGAACTGAGCAAGAAGAGTGATAAAGGAAGCATCCTAGTAGCTGATCTCAAATTATTCTACAGAACTATACTAATAAAACCAGCATGATATTGGCATAAAGAGAGACATAATACCAATGGAATAGAATGGAAGATATAGAGACAAACACACATAGATGTACTGATAGGATAGTCCACAAAGTTTGCCAAAACCATGTTGAAGAAAAGATATCTGATACAGTCACATCTGTGACTAAAAGATTTGACCAGAACAATTGTTTAGGACGAAAGGTTTATGTGAAGGCTCATAGTTTCAGAGGTCTTAGTCCATAGAAGTCTGGCTCCATTCCTCAGGCTTTCAAGACAAGACAGAAGATCATGGCAGGATAGTCTGGCTGAGGGAAACAGCTCACATAATGATCAGGATACAGAGAGAGCAACTCCACTTCTCTCACAAACCAATCATTTCTTCTCTGAACCTTCTTGCATTGTCTCACACATGAGCTTTTGGGGGATACCTCACATCCAAACGATAAAAAATATCCTTTAACAAATGGTGCTGGGTAAACTGGATATCTATATGTAAAATGAAATTACATACCTATCTTTCACTCTGAATAAAAATTTACTCAAAGTGAATCAAAGTCCTAAGAATTAGACCAAAGACCTTGCAACTGCTAGAAGAAAATAAAGGTTCAGCACTCCCACATATTGGTATGAGCACTAACTTTCTTAAGTCTCTTTATGCTCAAGAAATAAAGCCAAGAATCATCAAATCATGAAATGGGATCAAATTTGAAAGTTTCTGCACAACAAAGGAAACAATAGAGTATTTACAAATTGGGAGAAAATCTTTGCTAGCTGCTCCTGTAATAGAGGATTAACATTCAGAATATATAAAGAACTAAAAAAACATCAAAAAAATAACCCAATAGATACATGGATAAGAGAATTAAATAGACACTTCTCAAAAGATGAAATATATTTTGTCAGCAATAATGAAAAAAATCTCTGCAATCAAAATGCAAAACACATCTACATTGAGATTTGATCTCACCCCTGTTAGAATGGCAATCATCAAGAAAACAAATAACAAATGCTGGTGAGGATGTGGGGAAAAGGTACATTCATACATTGTT
The DNA here is from genome assembly GCF_052094955.1 of Ictidomys tridecemlineatus. Classification (NCBI taxonomy): domain Eukaryota; kingdom Metazoa; phylum Chordata; class Mammalia; order Rodentia; family Sciuridae; genus Ictidomys; species Ictidomys tridecemlineatus. The sequence continues at coordinate 135,107,368 of NC_135485.1, read as the reverse complement.
GACAGGGACTGCAATGTTGTACAACCATTTTGAAAAGCAGTATGGAGATTCCTCAAAAGACAACCGTATGACCTAGCTCAATGGTATTTAAATACTCATTGGTATTTATTCAAAAGAATTAACTTTAGCACACTATAGTGATACAGGCATATCATTGTTTATGAGAATATAAGAGTGCAATTCACAATAACCAAATTATGGAACTAGTCCAGGTACCTGTCAACAGATGAATGGATAAAGAAATATAAATATATTATATGTATACTATATATATATACACATATATATAAAATTTCATATATATGAAATACTAAGAGAAATATTATATAAAATATGTATATTAAATACTAAGAGAAATATATATATGAAATACTAAGAGAAATATATATATGAGAAATATATATGAGTTTTATTCAGCCATTAAAGAATGAAATTATGGCATTTGCTGGTAAAAGATGGACCTAGAGAACATCATGATAAGTGAAATAAGTTGAGACTCAGAAATTCAAGGGTTGAATGCTTTCTCTCATATGCAGAAGCAAGAGCACAATAAGGTAGAAAAGGGTGGGACATCCCCATGAAAACAGAAGGAAGTGGAGTTGAGAAAGAGTCTTGAGGAAGAGAATGGAGAGGGACAGGAAAATGGAAGGACTATAGCGTGAAATTTAATATATATATAATTATGAATATATATTTATATATACATACATATGAATATACTATAGGAAATTTGACCTTTATGTTTATCCATAAAGTCTGAATTTTAAAAACAAATAAATAGAAGAAAGACCAATAGTGTAAAGGAACACAAGGGGAAAATAAGTACTGAGGACTGAAATGGAGCAAATTATATTCCATGCATGTATGATTACGTCAGAATGAGCCCACTATTAAGTATAACTACAATGTAGTACTAAAAACTTTTTTATTTGAAAAAGCATAAATCACATAATCATGTAATTAAAACCACACTTCTAAATAATGAGTAGGTCAAATAGAAATCAATAAAAATATAAAAAAAATTTTGAACTAAATGTAAATTAAAAGACATTATTAAAATTTGTATGATATAGTGGAAACAATGCTTTTAAATATATACATATGATATATATATTTCTAAAATCTAAATCTAAGTTTTTACCTAGGAAACTAGAAAAATAGGAATAAAGCAAATATTAAATAAGCAAAAGAACATAAATAAGTCAGAAATTAGTGAATTTCAAGATAGATAATTAAAAAAATCACTAAAAACAAGATATGTTTTTGAAGAGATGTATAATTTCAATGAGTCTTTACCAAGGGTATATAGTAAAAAGAGAGAACTTAAACTATGAATATCAGAAATTAAAGAAGGGATGTCAGTGTAGATTCCTGGACATTTAAAAGTTGTTGAAAGAGTACTTTGAGAAACTCCTTGCATTCAGATTTTATATCTTAGGTAAAATGGATCAATTCCTTGAAAACCATAATTTTCCTTGAGACACATTAGAACAGACCATTTTAGTAGTCCTATATCTATTAAATAAATTAAGTCAATAACTAATAACCATTCGAAACAGAAATCATAAGACTCAAATGGCTTCATAGATAATTTCTTCTGGAAAATCATTTATACCAAATGTACAATCTCTTTCACTGAATAAAAGCAGAGGAAATAATTTCTAACTCATTCTATGAGGCCAGTGTTACTTTAATGTCAACCCCTGACAAATCCACTGCAAGGAAATTATAGACTCATCTTTCAAGGACCTAGATGCAAAAAAACCCAAACAAAATATTTGAAAATTGCATTCAACAATGTTTAAAAATATTGAATATCAAATATAATAGGAAATTATTTCAGTTATAAAGGGCTGATTCAACATTCAAAAATAAATTGATATAAATTTGTCACAAAAAGAGTAAGAAGGAACAGTTACTAATTTCATGGACACAGAAAAAATAGTATTTAACAAAGTTCAATATTTACTATCAGTATTCTAGAAATAGAGGGAATGTTTCCCACCTTGATGAGAAATATCTACAAAACCCCTCCAACTGTCATCATACTTAATGATGTAAATCTTAAAGCTTTCCCACTAAGATCAGAAACAAACTCTCACCACTTCTCTTCAGTGCCATACTGCAATTCCTCATTAATGTAATAAGAAAAAACGAAAAGTATGCAAATCAGGGAAAATAAAGCTGTCTTTATTTGCAAATGTTACTGTTGCATATGTAGAAAAAAAATGAAAGAATAAAAACAAGGAATTGCTTTAAGAATAAGTAATTATAGAAACACCGAAGATTATAAGTGTAAGGTTAATATGGAACCAGACTTCCCTATACATCAACAATAAACAGGGGGAGTTTGAAACTAAAAACACAATACTGTTAATATCAGCACCACTGAAAATGAATTCTTAGGTATAAATTTCACAAAATATATACAAGATCTATATCAGGAGAACTACAGAACTCTGATATACTAAATAAAAGAATTAAATAAATGAAGAAATGTTACATGCTCATGTATAGGAAAATAATACTGTCAAGATGTCAATTTTTCTCAATTTATAGGTTAGTGAAATCTCAAGCAAAACCCCAGCAAATTATTTTCGGATATCATACATTGCTGGTGGAAACGTGACGGTTTGATGATTTCTTACAAAACTGAACAGAGCCTTTTCTCATGTTCCAGAGATCACATTCCTCAGGATTTACTCAGATTGGTTGGAAAATTAATGCTTCACAAAAACTTCTCTGGAAGTTTTTATCAGCTTTATCTTAATTACTAAAGCTTGAAAGCAACCAAGATGTTCCTTCAGATTGCAAATTGTTAAACGGTGGTACATCCGGACAAGTGGAACATATTAATCAGTGCTAAAAATAAATAAAGTATCAAACCATGAAATGGCTCAGAGGAACCTTAGCTGCACTCTACTGAGCGAAGGGAGCAACTCTGAGGAGGTCTGTACTGTATGATTCAATTCAATTGCTGGGGCAAAAATTCTAGAGACAGCAAAAATACCAACAGTTGCAAGGGGATTGGTGGGTGGGAGGAAGGAATGAACAGGAGCAGAGAAGAATTTTAGAGCAGTGAAATATTCTTTATAATACTATAAAGATAGTTACATCTCACTGTACATTTGCCTAAAGCCATAGAATGCACACCAGCAAGAGCATATCCGATGAAATCTATGACTTTAGGTGATTGTGATATGCCAGAGTAGGTTCATCAGTTCTAAGGAAAATGTCATTCTGATTGGGATGATGGAGAAGTTCATGCTGACCGGAGAGTTTTTCAGAGTACCTTGAGGGCATTCAGGGTAGATGGAAGCTTTGTACTTTCCCTTTGATTTAGTCATGAACCTAAAATTGATTTTAAAAGCACTTCATTTTTTTAAAAAAGAAAAATGGGAATCTGATAGAAATATTGACTTTAGCTAACAATACTGCATCAATATTGATAATTGTAACAAGTGTACTGGAGAAGTTAAGATATTAATATTGGGAGAAACTGGAGTGGGTTGCATACAAACTCAATATAGTTTCTTTAAAATGTTTTTATAAATCTCAAATTATTCTTAAAAATAAAATTTTAAATATAATTTTTTAAAAGCACATTATACTAAGACTGCTTATATCCAAATGGAAAAGGGGAAACCATGAAAATAGCTAGAAAAAATAATATATTGTATACAATTTTATTAACGGTATGATTAATAGCCGATTTAGTAGAAACAATGCATGCTTAAAACACAGTAATTGAAATGATATTTTCAGGAACTAAAAAGGAAAAAATGTCAAGGACTCTACACTGTTGAAGTTATCCTGCAAAAATGAAAATAGCATGTATTTCCCCTAGTCAAAATCTGAGAGCACATATTGATATACAACAAAAATTTAAAGAAAATGGATCAGAAAAAAAGAAAAATGATAATGGAACGTGATAAAGATATAAAGGGAGGAAAATTGATAAGAAAAATTGACAGTATCAGACGTTATAAAAATGTAAATATACAAAAAGAAAAATGTATGCACACAAAATTTCTTAATAAGTTCATGTTGCTTTGGTCTTCAAAGATCAGTATGATTCTGTCTAGTGTATCTTCCCCAGTATTAACCCTTTATAATGGATCAACAAATCAGGATACAAATGTCCATGCTTTCTTCTTGCTAAATATCTGTCCTCCTTACAATGTTAGGGGTCCTTTCGGAGGTTCAGATTCCCCAGTACATGTTCATAGGAGATTCCCCTGGTTTCCAGGGCATTGAACATGGTTGCCCACAAATGTCCATTTTTTCTCTTTTCTTTCATCATTAAGACTCTACTACTGCTCTTTAATATGGAATCAAACTCCACTTAAAACATGTGGCTCCATTTTGGCCAAAGAGAAGTAGAGTTCTACAAATCAAGACAATCACAGAATAATTGTTACTCTGATCATAAGAGATTGCTCAAAAAAGGAAAGAGTATGCCTGGTGAACAAACACTTATAACATTCATAGTGTCCTTGGCATGTTTCAAAGAGCTTTGTGCTTAGTAATAAATTCTTAAAAGTAACCGATAAGGTAGTCACTATTTTCAACCTCATTTAGTGACTTTGATATGGAGGTAGCGAAAGCATAAAAACTATTGCAGCCTCAGCCCTCTGCCCTCGTTCTCTCTCCTGCATGGAATGGGGAGCAGAATCTAGAGATGGAACAGCCAGGGTGGAATGTGAGCGGAGAACCAACCACCCAGCCAAAGCAGCAAGGCCAGGCCTTGTGCAGTTGCTGCCCTCCTGCTTCTCATTGTCTTGTAAACCATCCTGGGTTGATATTTTAACAAACTGTTTCTTAATGGCTATAAATGCCCCCTATTCAAGAAAAGCACAAGCTCTAGCCTCTCCGTTGTACAAAGGACATTTGAGAAAAACTGTATTGATGTAGCCATCTTTGGGGATTATAATCTGTCACAAAAGAACTTCTTTAACGTGAAAATCAATCCCTGTTTAAGTCATGACAAATTCCTGAAACACAGATATTTGGTTATGGACACACTTTTATGTTTTTATTTTCATGTTTAAAACATCTTCCAAACTAGTCTCTAACCTCCACTAGGGCAGGTTTATTTCTACTGTTTCCCATCCTGTTCACATTGCCAGTTAATTTTAATGAAAACTTGTTGAAATGGATAAAATGGGTGTATGCTGAGGCAATAAAAAGACTAAGAGTTTGGGAAGTGAAATTTTTCACCATGAGGTGAACTTCCATATTGCATTATACACTGACCACACTCACACTGGGACAGAGCACCTGATGTGTGCTTGAGGCTTGACGGTGTGTTGCTCTACAGACTGCTCAGTAATGACGAGTAATTGTGTGTGCGTGTGTGCGTGAGTGTGTGTGTGTGAAAAGAATGAAAGCAAATGACAATTGAAAAAATGAACACAGTTTCTTGGCAATAACTCTCTCAGGACATTTTATTGGCAAACTCAGTCTGCCTTACAATTTCCTAATGAAACAATTTTTTTTTTTAAATAGCCCTCAATGTGTGCTACAGGGCAAATCAGAAGAGGTACAAATGCTTTTACTTCATATAGCATGTCGTGAAAGAATTTTAATTTTATATAAAAGACCATGAAAAAACAATTCCCATAAGAATAATTTCTTAGGATCAGAAAAGGAGGGAATCACCCAAATTTTACACCCAGAACGCATTAAAAAAATCCCCAGTTCTTATATAGTCATATTATGTTCCCTAGAAAACAGTTAATACTATTCTTAGATGTAGTATGTAAAGCAGGTTAGCCATGATGTCATGCATCAAACTATAATATTTGCACTCATGTTTCTTTCAAAATATAAATTCAATTATGGGGGGGAAATGTCTCATGGAAGAAAGTTTTTTTTTTTTCTCTTCTCCTGTGACGTGTGATTACTTCACCCATTAAGGAATGTATGGTGTAAAAACTGGATTTATAGCAACACTTCAGATAATTACACAGTTTAGGCATACAAAACAGTGAAAGAACAGCCAACTGTCCACACAATGCCTTCTTTTACTCCCTCTTAGTCTAAGAATGCAATGGTATGGGTTAACTATGCTGATGTTGTCCTTAGGGAGAAGAAAGTTTATGTTTTTTAAAAGGGGCAATATTCTTTCAGCACGCTACACTTGTAGGAAAGAAATAAAGCCTTGTAAAAATTGCAATAAATGTCTTCTATCCAATATGTTATTTGCAAAGCTATTTTACATGGTACATTCATTTTTTTGTCTCACCTTCACATAACTCTGCAAATAGCTATTGGATTCAAGCTGTCTCAAGGGTAAAAGCATAAAGCTCAATGTTTCTGTTGGATTTAGTTGAGCTCAAAGAGCGTCTGGATTTGTTGGTCATAGCATTCCCTCCTAAACCCTCAAGTGTCTGTCTGAGCCCAGTTATACCAGCACAATTCAACAATTCAGGGTTTCCTTTTCTGTGTAGAAACATCTGTTTACAAGGCTTAAGTTTGAATGAAAATGAGCATATTATCATTTGCTGAAAAAAATGACAATATAGTACATCGCTTTTGTAACTAGTAATCTTTATTCTACTCATGTTTCAATATGTTAATCAATTGTAGAATAGTCTAATTCTCTTTGCTTTGAAGTATTGTAGTTAATAGTCATTCAGAGGGCAGGTTTCAAAAGCAATACTTGGGAAATGTCTTTAATATACCACAACTTGTATAAATATTGTGTATAAATATTATATTTAGAGTTTAGTCCTATGGTTAGTCCCATGGTTAACTGTATTGTTGGGGAATTAAAATTTTATTAAAAGAGTAGATCACATGTGAAATGTTCTTACAACACATGGACACACACGTAAGCAAATGGATGGTGATATCTATTATTTTGCATACAGTAATGAACCACAGACGCTGGTATCACAGGTATATGCATGTGTCCAACCTCTTCCTGCTGCATACATGAAATATACATAGGGATTTGATATATCAGCTCTGCCTCAATAAAGCTATTTAAAAATGTGTGAAGGGAAAATGTCTTAGTAGGAACTTTAGCATGGTATCATCCACTTGAATACACATTTTTTTTTTTGCAAAATTCAAATGAAGAGAGAAAACAGATCGTAGTAGAGACAGATCTTTCTCTTACTTAAGCTTCTGCTACAACCACTACACCTAAAGAGAATATATTTTGAACAAATAGAGAAGGTTATCTGATATTTAGTGCTCCTTCCCCTATTCTGTGAATTCAGGCTACGACTTTTCCAAAGTTGATGTGTGTGAGAGAAAGGAATCAGGAAAGACTCTAGTGTGCATATTTTACTTGTACTGCTATAGTGTTACAGCATTAGCAGCTCCTGAATTTGAAAGGTTATCTATGCAAATAAATCATTCAGTCAGCATCATTACATTCTTGAGGTGTTTGGCAAAATCTAGCCAGAGAAAGAAAAGAGGTCTTACACTAATAATTCATCTGCAAGAGATTTCTTTACTTGAAGGTTCCACAGAGCACCATACGTGTATAAATGTGAGAACATAACAAGATGAAGCAATTCTGCTCCTTGAAAGTTTTCATAGGTGATTTTGGAGATTTGTAAACCCTACTGATAAGTGGCCTGGCTTCCCTTTGTACTGGGGACAAAATTCTCCCTGGATGACTGACCTTTGACAATTCTGTGCTCATCTTTGGTAAATGCAAATTTAGCCAATTCTTTGGCCCAAGGAATTTGCACCTTTTCTGGTGGTTCCCTTTAGTAAAATCAAAGATGGCTCTTTCATGGTTATCTTTTATGAGTGAACTTATTTTAGGTATGTGTTTATTTTTCTGCCATAAAGTCTTAAAACACATGCTGACTTCCTATGCAGAGATTACTTCGCTTCTGTCTGTGCAACCTCAGCGATCACCCTTGAGTGACCCGAGTCCGTATATCAAGTTATCCTCTTGGTCATCTTGAATGAAGCTCAGGGCCCTGCCATCCTAGCCCCTTACAGTGGAGTGAGAGTGAGAATTTGGACTAGGGTTTACAACAAGATTTCCCTACTCACAGTCAACTTATCCCATTCAACATGGCTTCTCTCTGCTTCATGATGTCTTGAGCTCCCAATTGAAATTTACTTTATTAAGCTCATTATTTTTTAGAAACTTGGCTGAAAGTGAAATGGTTGTATTTACAGTCCCATTGCATAATTAATATCATATCTGTGCTCTGAAAAAATATAGAAGTTCTAGACAATCCCCGAAAGGTGACCTGTTTAAAGTAAAAGAATATGTGATCCATTACTACCTGGAAACAATTGAGAGTGGGAGGAGAAATCACCTGAACACTCCATGGGGTAGAAGTTGACACAGGGAACACATATTGGGAAGAGCTGGATAAAGAGCACAGTGAGAAACCATTGAAAAAATTGATAAAACTAAAAGTTGGTTCCTTGAAAAAATAAATAAGATAGACAAGCCCTTAGCTATGCTAACAAAAAGAAGAAGAGAGAGAACTCAAATTACTAATATACAGGATGAAAAAGGCAATATCACAACAGACACTACAGAAATACAGAAGATAATTAGAAAGTATTTTGAAACCCTATATTCTAATAAAATAGAAGATAGCGAGGATATCGATAAATTTCTTAAGGCATATGATTTGCCCAGATTGAGACAGGAAGACACACACAATTTAAACAGACCAATAACAAAGGAAGAAATAGAAGAAGCCATCCAAAGTCTACCAACCAAGAAAAGCCCTGGACCTGATGGGTATACAGCGGAGTTCTACAAAACCTTCAAAGAAGAACTAATACCAATACTTTTCAAACTATTTCAAGAAATAGAAAAAGAAGGAGCTCTTCCAAATTCATTCTATGAGGCCAACATCACCCTGATCCCAAAACCAGACAAAGACACTTCAAAGAAAGAAAACTACAGACCAATATCTCTAATGAACTTGGATGCAAAAATTCTCAATAAAATTCTGGCGAATCGAATACAAAAACATATCAGAAAACTTGTGCACCATGATCAAGTAGGATTCATCCCTGGGATGCAAGGCTGGTTCAATATACGGAAATCAATACATGCTATTCACCACATCAATAGGCTTAAAGACAAGAACCATATGATCATCTCGATAGATGCAGAAAAAGCATTTGACAAAATACAACATCCCTTTATGTTCAAAACATTAGAAAAACTAGGGATATCAGGAACTTACCTCAACATTGTAAAAGCTATATATGCTAAACCTCAGGCTAGCATCATCCTAAACGGAGAAAAACTGAAGGCATTCCCTCTAAAATCTGGAACAAGACAGGGATGTCCTCTATCACCACTTCTATTCAATTTAGTTCTCGAAGTACTAGCCAGAGCAATTAGACAGACAAAAGAAATTAAAGGCATAAAAATAGGAAAAGAAGAAATTAAATTATCGCTATTTGCAGATGACATGATAATTTACTTAACAGACCCAAAAGGATCTACAAAGAAGCTGCTAGAGTTAATAAATGAATTCAGCAAAGTGGCAGGATATAAAATCAACACGCACAAATCAAAGGCATTCCTGTATATCAGCAACAAAACCTCTGAAATGGAAATAAGGAAAACCACTCCATTCACAATATCCTCAAAGAAAATAAGATACTTGGGAATCAACCTAACAAAAGAGGTGAAAGATTTATACAATGAAAACTACAGAACCTTAAAGAGAGAGATAGAAGAAGATCTCAGAAGATGGAAAAATGTACCCTGTTCATGGATAGGCAGAACTAACATCATCAAAATGGCGATATTACCCAAAGTTCTCTACAGGTTTAATGCGATGCCAATCAGAATCCCAAAGACATTTCTTGTAGAAATAGATAAAGCAATCATGAAATTCATATGGAAAAACAAAAGACCCAGAATAGCAAAAGCAATTCTAAGCAGGAAGTGTGAATCTGGAGGTATAGCGATACCAGAGCTCAAACTGTACTACAAAGCAATAGTAACAAAAACAGCATGGTACTGGTACCAAAACAGGCAAGTGGACCAATGGTACAGAATAGAGGACACAGAGACTAATCCACAAAGTTACAACTATCTTATATTTGATAAAGGGGCTAAAAACATGCAATGGAGGAAGGATAGCATCTTCAACAAATGGTGCTGGGAAAATTGGAAATCCATATGCAACAAAATGAAATTGAATCCCTTTCTCTCGCCAGCCACAAAAGTTAACTCAAAATGGATCAAGGAGCTAGATATAAAAACAGAGACACTGCGTCTGATAGAAGGAAAAGTTGGCTACGATCTACATATTGTGGGGTCGGGCTCCAAATTCCTTAATAGAACGCCCGTAGCCCAAGAGTTAATGACAAGAATAAACAAATGGGACCTACTTAAACTAAAAAGTTTTTTCTCAGCAAGAGAAACAGTAAAAGAGGTAAATAGAGAGCCTACATCCTGGGAACAAATTTTTACCCCTCACACCTCAGACAGAGCCCTAATATCCAGAATGTACAAAGAACTCAAAAAATCAAACAATAAGATAACAAATAATCCAATCAACAAATGGGCCAAGGACCTGAACAGACACTTCTCAGAGGAGGACATACAATCAATCCACAAGCACATGAGAAAATGCTCAACATCTCTAGCAATCAGAGAAATGCAAATCAAAACCACCCTAAGATACCATTTCACTCCTGTAAGATTGGCAGCCATTATGAAGTCAAACAACAATAAGTGTTGGCGAGGATGTGGGGAAAAGGGCACACTTGTTCACTGCTGGTGGGACTGCAAAATGGTGAGGCCAATTTGGAAAGCAGTATGGAGATTCCTGGGAAAGCTGGGAATGGATCCACCATTTGACCCAGCTATTGCCCTTCTTGGACTATTCCCTGAGGACCTTAAAAGAGCACACTATACGGATACGGCCACATCAATGATTATAGCAGCACAATTCACAATAGCTACACTGTGGAACCAACCTAGATGCCCTTCAATAGATGAGTGGATAAAAAAATTGTGGCAGCTATACACAATGGAGTATTATGCAGCACTAAGAAACGACAAAATCATAGAATTTGCAGGGAAATGGATGGCATTAGAGCAGATTATGCTAAGTGAAGCTAGCCAAGCCCTAAAAAACAAATGTCAAATGTCTTCTTTGATATAAAGAGAGCCACTAAGAATAGAACAGGAAGGAAGAGCATGAGGAAAAGACTAACAGTAAACTAAGACGAATGGGGGGAGAGAAAGGAAGAGAGAAGGGAAAACATATGGAAATGGTAGGAGACCTTCAGTGATACACAAAATAATAAGAGGTTATGAGGGGCAAGGGGGTGGGGGGAAAAAAAGGGGAGAGAATTGAACAACAGCAGAGGAGGTAGAGAGGGATGTTGGGAGGGGAGGGGAGGGGAGGGGGGATAGTAGGGGATAGGAAAGGTAGCAGAATACAACAATCACTAATATGCCATTATGTAAAAATGTGAGTATGTAACAGAAGTGAGTCTGTATTATGTATTTGGGGAGTTCAAAACCCAATTGAGTCGAATGTATGAAAGATGATATGTCTTGAGCTCTGTAATGTTTTGAACAACCAATAAAAAAAAAAAAACCTGAAACTACTAGAGGAAAATATAAAAAAAAAAAAAAAAAAAAAAAAAGAGCACAGTGAGAAAGAGCCATAGGCCACATTCTCTGGGGACTCTGCTGAATCTCCTGTACAAGATGATGTGTGTCTGTACCTCGGAGGGGTGTTAAGACACATTGGACTGGAACATTAATTAATTTCCTGAGTACCTATCATATGGCAAATCCTGCGATAGGCATGTTCACATAAATAATTTAATTTTAGACTAATCAAAATAACAAAGGTAGCATATTTTTCTTTTTACCAAGAAGTAAACTGATGCATGGAAATATAAGTTTTATTGTCCATTTCAGTCTTCCTGGGCTAGGAAGATTTTATTTACTATTACTATAGTTTGGGAAATTTAGAATGACTACTTTGGTTTCTTCATGCCCCATTTAACATTGCATGTTTCCTCTAAATTCCACCTAACACATTGATTCTGTGTTAGTATGGTCTTGTTAGTATGTATCCTTTTAGAATTTTTCCCACAAATCATAATCAAATTTTGAAGATGATAGAGCCAATAATGAGAAACAGTAAAATGGAAAAAGAAGGAACAAATCTGGAATGCCATACTTCTAGAGAATGCATTTTGATTAATCCAAAACAATTATACAAGATTGTTTCAGCTGGGGGCCAGAGAAGCAATCCCCTGCCAGCAATCACAGGGGTCATGGTAGGCAGACACCGAAAGGAAAGGGTAAAGTGGGGACAAGTTCCACACATCTCTAGGCCATGTGGTCAGTGCTGAATCCTCTGCTCTCCTTTGTCAGTTTGAAAGACATTCATTTAACAAATCACCAATTGTTTCCCTTAGTTTCAGTTTATGGATTTGACATCTTTAGTGGCAAGTAACGAAATTAGTGAGATGATTAAATCTGATTTATTTTGACACTGTTTTGAATATGAAAAAAAATTCTGTACATTTGAATATAAAACTGCAGACACAAACTTCAATTTCTCGCTATTTCTCATGTTTTTGTTTGCTTTGGCTGGGAGTGTATAAATGATACACTTCCTTGTTTGTAGTTAAATGGTGCCTTTGATTCCCAAGTCTGTTTCTTGTCTGCAGTGATTTCACTCAAACATACTTGTTGAAATGTAGAGGATATAGTTAAGAAATAAATGATTAAATTACAAAGTGAATTATTATGAGTTTTAGGTTGGTGACTGATACCAGGCAGTTATTTTGGACTGAAGCTTAATCAAATAATATTTTCAGCTACATATGTCTTAATATTTATTCCTTCAGGATGAAGTCTTAGCAGAAGAGAATGGCCCAAATACCTATTTTTCTCTCATTTGGATTAGCCAAAGAATAGGGAGGTACTACTGTCAAGTGTCCACAAATGAAGATCATTGTCAGAGTCACTAATAACTGTTTTCTGAGAGCTATCTAGAGAAAAAATGAGATGGCACAATTCAAGGGGTTTAAGTCTGTTTAAAAAATAAACACTTTCGATTTGTTTTCAATGTTATTTCCCTTCTATGTCCTGATTTCATAGATCACAGTCAAAATTGCAAGTTTGGCATCTCAACTCTCTGTGGCTATCACAATTTTTCCCAGCTAGTAGCAGACTCATTTCTGCTAAAATTCTATTACTCTAAGCTATTTCTCTCAAGGATTGCAACAATTCTTCTGAAAACAGATCAGCAGCTTTCAGTATAATCTTACTTCATCTAACTGGAACAAGGTCCACTTCTGGTAAATCCTGCAACTAGATGTGACAGGAATAGAAAACTCTATTTCAGGACCTTGCAGAGTGTGTCAACAGGCATTTGAAAGTGGCCGAGATTGTTTTCATTGTTTTGTTTTTGTTTTACTTTGTTTTCATCTTAGTCTTATTCTTAGCTTTCATTGCCTTTTATTTTCAATAATAATGTAAATCAATAATGTTAGTATTTTGAGCACAAATAAATTTAAAAAGTTCTTTTCTTAGAAGTTTACTGACTATAGAAATTATAAACAAACACTTTATGGGATTATGTTGACTTCTTTACATTCAAGTAATTAGGTTCAGATACAAATGCTGAATTCTACATTTAGCTATGTTTTTTTCTGGTGATTTTAAACTCATACAGGCACATATTCATCTGCAATATGTGCAGAAATTAAATCTGAAAACATGTGTCAGTTTTATCAGATTACAAATCTAAGAAAGAAAAGAGGTGAGAGAACTAAAAGAAAATGAAAAACAAAACAAAGTAGCAGAGAGGGAAGAAAGAAAGAACTAGAATAATTAGAACTGCTTGAACTGCAATTACTTTAAGAATCTGCAAGAGCTTGATGAAATTATTTAAAGCTCAATTTGGTCAAGAAAGTTAATTTAAAGTAAGTTTAATTGAAAGTTTAATGGCAAGTTTAATTTAGATGAAAAAAGAAACTCTTAAAACACATCTATTCCTTAAGATATTTAAAGTGCAGGGGAGTATTAACCATGTGTCCCTTTCTAAGGAACCTAATTATCTACCCAAGACTACAAAATTAATAAGAAATACAACCGGTTCTCTAACAAGTAAAAAAATAAACAAAAGAAACACAAGGAACTTAACATTAGGAATGTCTCTTGATTGACATTTGCATCTTTTTAAAGATTCTTTCTGGATGAATTCAAAATAATTCATTATAGAATTCTTAATTGTTACAAGGATTACAAAGCACTGAATTCCCAGGAGCATGGGAGGTATGTTAATCATTTCCCAATGTCCTTTTCTCTCTCCCCCTGAATTTTTCCCCCTTTCCACCAGTGTACATCTCTTTCCTCCTCCTCCTCCCATTCCTCTTCATAATGGCTGCCATTTATTCAGTATTTAGTAGTCCTACTGCTGTTCCTGTCCATTGTTGCATGTTTACACATGATATCTGCTTTTATCTCCAAAGGTATTCTACAGTGCAACGCGTATGACTCTCATTTATAAACAAGGACATTGAGGCTCCAACAGAAACCAAGCTAACTCCAGTGCTGTGCTCTTTATCCCACACATTGTTTTACATTATTTTGCAACTACAGTAAGCAGTTATGAAGAAGTCACTGCAAATACTGTGCCAGAATAAACAATTTTTTAAACTCTGAGCTATGGATTGAGTTAGTTCATGTGGCTTGAGCTTTAGAAGGTATGAGGAAAAAAAAATACATTGGTTATTCCCTAGACTTGTCAATAATCTTGAGTTCTAGAATTCGGAGTAAGCACATGTTATTTTGTACTCTTTAGACTGCTTAAAAGCTGTTTTTTAACCATTGCTACTAACATTGTAGCTATGAAAAAGGACAACAGTAGTGTGGAAGACTAACTGAAAGTGTCCTTTTTGATTAGAATACGTGTGATATATTAATAAACAATAATTTTATACTAATTAGCTTCATACCACATGTAGTTAAAACCCAAATTAGCAATCTAGAAATATTTAGACAGTCTAATTCTTGCATC